>NC_077227.1:579528168-579828168 GCF_027887165.1 Monodelphis domestica | reverse complement strand
CAAAATAGGCAAGGAGGAGACCAAGTTATCACTCTTTTCAGATGACATGATGGTCTACTTAAAGAATCCTAGAGATTCAACCAAAAAGCTAATTGAAATAATCAACAACTTTAGCAAAGTTTCAGGATACAAAATAAACCCACATAAGTCATCAGCATTTCTATATATCTCCAACACAGCTCAGCAGCAAAAACTAGAAAGGAAATCCCATTCAAAATCACCTTAGACAAAATAAAATACTTAGGAATCTATCTCCCGAGACAAACACAGGAACTATATGAACACAACTACAAAACACTCTCCACACAAGTAAAACTAGACTTGAGCAATTGGAAAAACCTTAACTGCTCATGGATAGGATGAGCCAATATAATAAAAATGACCATCCTACCCAAACTTATTCATCTATTTAGTGCCATACCCATTGAACTCCCAAAAAATTTCTTTACTGATCTAGAAAAAACCATAACAAAGTTCATTTGGAATAACAAAAAATCAAGGATATCCAGGGAAATAATGAAAAAAAAAACCACATATGATGGGGGCCTTGCAGTCCCAGACCTTAAACTATATTACAAAGCAGCAGTCATCAAAACAATTTGGTACTGGCTAAGAGACAGAAAAGAGGATCAGTGGAATAGACTGGGGGCAAGAGACCTCAGCAAGACAGTATACGATAAACCCAAAGATCCTAGTTTTTGGGACAAAAATCCACTATTCGATAAAAACTGCTGGGAAAATTGGAAGACAGTGTGGGAGAGACTAGGAATAGATCAACACCTCACACCTTACACCAAGATAAATTCAAAATGGGTGAATGACTTAAACATAAAGAAGGAAACCATAAGTAAATTGGGTAAACACAGAATAGTATACATGTCAGAACTTTGGGAGGGGAAAGACTTTAAAACCAAGCAAGACATAGAAAGAATCACAAAATGTAAAATAAATAATTTTGACTACATCAAATTAAAAAGCTTTTGTACAAACAAAACCAATATAACTAAAATCAGAAGGGAAACAACAAATTGGGAAAAAATCTTCATAGAAACCTCTGACAAAGGTTTAATTACTCAAATTTATAAAGAACTAAATCAATTGTACAAAAAATCAAGCCATTCTCCAATTGATAAATGGGCAAGGGACATGAATAGGCAGTTTTCAGATAAAGAAATCAAAACTCTTAATAAGCACATGAAGAAGTGTTCTAAATCTCTTATAATCAGAGAGATGCAAATCAAAACAACTCTGAGGTATCACCTCACACCTAGCAGATTGGCTAACATGATAGCAGAGGAAAGCAGTGAATGCTGGAGGGGATGTGGCAAAGTAGGGACATTAATTCATTGCTGGTGGAGTTGTGAACATTCTGGAGGGCAATTTGGAACTGTGCCCAAAGGGCGACAAAAGAATGTTTACCCTTTGATCCAGCCATAGCACTGCTGGGTCTGTACCCCAAAGAGATAATGGAGAAAAAGACTTATACAAGAATATTCATAGCTGCACTCTTTGTGGTGGCCAAAAATTGGAAAACGAGGGGATGCCCATCAATTGGGGAATGGCTGAATAAATTGTGGTATATGGTGGTGATGGAATACTATTGTGCTCAAAGGAATAATAAAGTGGAGGAATTCCATGGAGACTGGAACAACCTCCAGGAAGTGATGCAGAGTGAGAGGAGCAGAACCAGGAGAACATTGTACACAGAGACTAATACACTGTGGTATAATCGAATGTAATGGACTTCTCCATTAGGGGAGGTGTAATGTCCCTGAACAATCTGCAGGGATCTAGGAGAAAAAACACTATTCATAAGCAGAGGATAAACTGTGGAAGTAGAAACACCAAGGAAAAGCAACTGCTTGACTACAGCAGTTGAGGGGATATGACAGAGGAGAGACTCTAAACGAACACTCTAATGCAAATATTAACAACATGGCAATGGGTTCGAATCAAGAACACATGTGATACCCAGTGGAATCATGTGTCGGATATGGGGGGTGGGGGAGGAGGAAAAGAAAATGATCTTTGTCTTTAATGAGTAATGCTTGGAAATGATCAAATAAAATATTATAAAATTAAAAAAAATAATAAAATAAAATAAAATATGCATAGCAAGGGGCAGCTGAGTAGCTCAGTGGATTGAGAGCCAGGCCTAAAGATGGGAGATCCTAGGTTCAAATCTGGTCTCAGACACTTCCCAGCTGTGTGACCCTGGGCAAGTCACTTAACCCCCATTGCCTAGCCCTTACCCCTCTTCTGCCTTGTATTGATTCCAAGGTGGAAGGTAAGGGCTTTAAAAAAATATGCATAGCAGCACTTTTTGTGCTGGCAAAGAACTGGAAATTGAGGGAATGCCTATCAATTGGTTGAACAAGTTGTGGAATGGGATTAAAAATAGAATGCTCTTGTGCTATAAAACAACAACAACAACAAAAAAGCTAAAAATGAGTACAATTCAATGAACTTCCTTTTAGGGTACTGCAGGAACATTTTAGGGCAAAGATGACATGAGATTGCTGATTTATGATTGATGACCTTTTAGAAAATTCATGGTATTATTAACCCATTGAGTTGAAAGAAAAATGTCTTCTTTTTCTAAAAAGAAAAAAAAAAGAGCTAAGGGTAGGATATAAGATGGAACAAATATAAAGTCCTAACTTTGGCTAAAAAAGTCAATAATAGAAGTTCATGATAGGGGAGCCAAGAAAATAACAATGTATTTAGATACTGGAAGTCCCTAGGAGATTGGGAGAGATAACTGATGTGTGAGAAGACTGGACTTTGCAGCTTAATGAATGTATTGGCATAATGCAAAAAAATTATGTGCAGCAAGGGGATCCTGGGTGTCTTGGGTGTTAATACTCCCCTATGCAATGAGAACAATATTGGCAAATCGTGATAAGGGGTTTGGGTATATATTGTTTTATGAGGCCCTAGCAGAATAGCAGGTTTCAGTCTCTGTACAGGAAGAGAGAACATGGAAGTGGGGGAAATGATAGGAAGAGAAAAGCTGACCCAAAGCATGAGATATGAGAGAGAGCTTGATTGCAAGTGATCATCTCTACTGGGAAACATCAGATCATGTTTCCCAGGGAAGAAGCTGCTGATTTCCTGAGAGATATTATTAGTTTACCTTTTTATTGCCTAGGATCTAATGATAAGTTATCTCTACTGTATTATATAGTTGTTTTTAAGAAACTTCCAAACAGATGCTTCAGAGAGGGAAGGGTAAATGTCTGCCCTAAACCTCTGGGGTTCTGATATGGCTCTGCTTGGATTCCAATGGTTATCAGGTTTGGTTGCTAATATTACATGATTATCTAGGAATACTTTGATCCCTTTTTGGTCTTCAAAAAAACAACTATACACACACATACACACACACACATATATGTATAATCCTTCTGTTTGCCCTTAAAATACTCAATGATGACTATCAAATTCTTTTCATTCTCTACTCAACAGGCATATATTTTAAGTAACACATGGATTTAAAGTAAGTTGTACCCTTCTTTCCTTTTAAAAAAAAAAGGAAAGTTATAGAAATCCTCTTTGATCAGTATCAGCCCCATCCTTTAATTGGGCATATGTGTGTGCTATGGGAGGACATTAGAGGCTTTGTAGCTTCCTGGCATCCCAGAAGAGGCTTGTCTCTTGTTACCCAGGACTCCTGGAGTCTAGGAGACTGGCCTCTGATTTGGACCAAGATCAAATCTATCCAACCAGAGAGATCCAAACATCACTGGGGGTTTTAAGAGAGGTTTTTGAGGAAGGAGAGTTCTTTTGGTCTGTAGTCTTTTTCTGGTACTGTGACTTTTGGCTAGCTAATGGAGACAAGCACAACAACTTAGATTAGTAGGTGAGGCCAGGCGATTATGTGACTGTCTCTCTCTCATTCCAACTTTTACTATCTGATAATTATAAATTCCTATAATTTCCAGAGAATTTTAATCATAACAGTGATTATTTAATCTCTGGCAAGATAGAGAAAGGAATATACATGGCCCTTTCCCTCAGGGACCTCAAATCATAATAGGTAAAAGAATATGCAAACACCTACATACAAAGAAGTTTTTTATGAACTAAAGGTAAATGATCTTAGAGGAGAAGAATAACTACCATGAATAGACTCCTGCCAAAGAGGGGATTTGAGCTGCAACCTAAAGGTAGTAAGGATGATAATCTGAGTCTGGAAAGCACTCAAAGCATGGGAAACAATGAAGGAAAATGTATGGCATCAGGAGATGGAGTACTGTGTTAAAAGAACATCAAGTAGGTCAGTGCAACTTATTCACAGAGTAAATTATAGAGGAACAAAGCAAAAAATAAATTTTAAAGTAGAGACTAACTGTAAGGTGCTTGAAAGGGCAGCTAAAAGATTTTATATTTGATTTCGGAAGTAACTGGGTGCCACTAGAATTTTCTGAGTGTCAGACTTATGTGTTAGGAAAATATGATATCTGAGTGGAAGTTGAATTGGAATGGAAAGAGACTTGAGTCATGAGAGCAATCAGAAGACTATTGGAATGTGATCCTGTGCAAACCACTTAACCCCAAATGCTTAGCCTTTGCCACTATTCTGCTTCAGAACTTATATTTAATATTGATACTAAGACAGAAGGTAATAGTCTAAAGAAAAAAAAAGAATATTTCATTTGTCTAGCATGACGTTACAAAGACATGCACCAGAAATAGGGGCTTTGTGAGTAAAGAAAAGGGGATATACAGTAGAGATGTTTGTTTGTTTTTTAATATAACAACCTCTGGTGAAGTTAACTGATCACTCTCCCTCTCTCTCTCTCTCTCTCTCTCTCTCTCTCTCTCTCTCTCTCTCTCTCTCTCTCTCTCTCTCTCTCACATAGACACACACACACACACACACACACATACATACACAGAATTTTTTAATACTTCCTGATCTAAGAAGAGAAGAAACTAACATACAACAATCCCTCAAACATAGACATGAAGTGGGAACAGATATGGTTATTTAGAATTAGTAGAAAGAGGAGTTGAGGATGACACAGAGGATGTAAGCTTGGATGACTTGGAGGATGGTGGCAATTTGGAAAGAGATAAGGAAATCTGGAAAAAGAGATATAATATTTATAGTTAAAATGGGTGGGAATTGAAGAACAGGGTATATGGAAGGTTTTATAGCAGGGAAAGGAGGAGTTGAAGGGAGAGAGGGAATCAGGCTGCCGATGAAGTCCAATAAAAACCATTTATAGTTGAATGACTGTCCTGAGGTTCAGCTCCCTCTATGTCCATGTTAGTCCTCTTCTCTGACTGCAATCTTCAAATAAAGATAAATTTTAATAAGTTTGGATTGGGGAGGTATCAGGGAAGAGGAAATGATTTCCCTAGATGAGGTTTGAATCTCTCTTAGCTTTTGAGCTAAGACCAGGCCTCACAGGCTGGTGGAGGGTTGTTTTTTTTTAAATTTCTGTCTATGCTAATGTTAGCTTTCTTAGGTTCAAAATCTTTAGCAGTAGATAGCAAGAGGAAGAAAATTCTGACCTTCAGAGTTGGTTGGGCCTGTCTCTTTGGGCTGATGCCCCTAAAGACCTGTTAGATTTAAAATGGTTGAGGTCTTAAACTGTAGTGAGGTAAAATGGTGGAAGATATAAATTGTGATAGATATAAGGGAGGGTGAGTAAATTTGACTGCAGAAAATATGTTTCACTACAGTGTCTTGGTTTTTAAATCAAATATAAGGTGGTCGCCAGGGAAATATTCCCAATTATTCAAATACCCAAGTCAATTTGGGTTTTATAGAGATTTTAATTAATAATACAATGAGTAATAAAAGAAAGAGAGAGAGAGAAAGAAAGGAATAAGTACAAAGGGCCTCAAGCCAATATGGCCTAGACCTGAGTCTTAAGAGAGAAATCAGTCAGTTTTTTAAGACTCACCACAAGGTCCCTCTAAATAAGGATTCTAGTGACACCAGGCTAGCTCCATCTCAGCTGACTTCACCAGAGAGAGCTCCAGCGAGACCTTCTTAGAGATTGTACTCCAAGAGCTTCCCTTCTTCAGAGCCTCTCTCAAGAGATTCTTCCCAAGCGATCCTCATCAGAGATCCTCCAAAAGGAATTCTCCAAAAGGATCTGTTCTCAAGAGATTCTGCTTTTTCTTATATATGGTTTTTTCTCCCATGTCACCTCCCCTAAGTTCCTACATCTACCAATCACTGTAGACACTTTCCAAAGGACTGCGCATATAAATTCCTGCTAAGTTGACCAATCTCCTCAGTAAGTCTGAATCAGAAAAAATGCTGCTGTGTTGACCAAATCTCCTCAGTAAGTCTGAAAGAGAGAAAACACAGCTGAGTCAACTAATCTCATCAAGAGAAAACTTGCCCGCCCCTTTTGGGTACCTAGCATCCCATTGTATCAATTCTAAAAACAGGCCTGGCTCAAAGGACTCCTTGCCCCACCATAAGCATGGATCCAAGTACTTTCTTTGTTTAGCAAGGAGTTTTCTGCCCTAAAGCATTCTTAAGTACTGGTGGAATAGAGGTCCTCCCATTTCTGATCCTGGCGAGTTCTCACATCAAAATGGGGAATGTTTCTCAGTAGGGAATTTGTTCCAATTAAGAATTCCCGGATGGGGAAATTTTTAACATTCACAAGTCTGAGAGATTTCAAGATTTACAGACCAGCCTTACAGTCCAAACTACTTCCCTTAAGTCATTTTGTCTGATGAACACTATCACAGGGATCTAGGTAGAGCACACAGTTGGGAAATTCAGGAATAGAGGCACTTCTATCCAGAGACAAGTAGAGAGCTCCTTCCAGTTCCAGGGACAGGAAGGAAGTTCTAGTCACAAGACCAACTGCCACTCCCAGTTGTTCCTTCCCCCACCAACTGTCAATCTTGTCAATATCTTCTCTTTAACATTCCAACTGCTGTTTGTTCCAACTCAGTGGTAAAAAGTCCAGAACTTGCTTTAGTTTTCCTTTCCACAGAGAATTTGAGTGCAAAATGATAAGTTCTTTAGAGATACATATAACACATCAAGATTGAGATGGCCAAAGGCCAAGTGATGATGCAAGACTGGATTTTAGGAAAAATATTAGAAGTGGACATGTGATCTGTAAATCACCTCCAAAGAAATGATAATCAGACTCATGAAATCCAATGAAGTTACCAAGTGAGATTCTATAAAACAAAGAAGAGAACTTTAGATACTGTCCAAGTTTATAAATATAAATATGATTAAGATCTGAGAAAGGAGACTTAGGAGAAGTGATCAGACAGGTAGGCGAAGATTCAGGAAAGAGCAGTGTCACATAATACGAACAAAAACTAGGAAAAAGAATATGTAGACTTAGTCAAACAATAGTATCAAAGGTAGCAGATAAAGTGAAAAAAAGTATGAGGTTTGAGAATATTTTAAATTTATCAATTCAGAGATGAGAGGTGACTTTAGAAAGAACAATTTCACTGAAATTGAGAGGTTAGAAGCCAGATTATGGTTGGGTTTAGAATCAAGTAAGAGGATAGGAAGCGGAGGCAGCAAGTATAGGTGACTTTCTAAAGGATTAGCCAAGAAAATTATAAACATTATAGTATGATAACTCTCAAAGATGATGAAATCAAATGGGAATGTTTTCATTTTATAAGTTCAGGGAATATGATCTGAGATGAGGAGGATAAGATGAGAAGGAACTCTCAGAGAATAGCCTCAAATATTTTCATTGCAGTATGAAATGAAGTTCTCAGCTGAGGGTGAGCCTTGAGAAAGAATGAATAGGTAAGTGAGATAAGTATTCCCCTCTTTACCCACCAAGATCCTTTAAGAAAATGGAACCCCATCTGGAATGGATTTAAAACCCTTCACCATCTCAGTTATTTTTCTCTGGACAAGTATCAACTGGAAGAAAGAAATTCTTCATGGTATGTAAAAGTTCAGATATGGTCTGACCAAGACAGAGTATAACAGAATTATCATTTACCTATTCCCATATATTATGTGACTTCCAATAATGTAAGGCCATATTAACTTTCTTGGAAGCCATGTTCAGATTATTGGTTCCTACTAAGGTTGTAGACCACTAAATAGTATCTGTCTGTTCTAGTTAAACTGACTTATAACCATACTTTCTCTATTTTAAATTTGTTGTTGTTTCTGGCTGAACCTAAGTATAAAGCTTCAAATTTATCCTTTTTATATTTCATCCTATTCAATTCAGCCCAAAGTCATATTTTGAATCCTGATTTTGAAATAAAGTGGGTCATTTTTACTTCCTGGCTTTGAATCATCTTCAAATTTAATGCCATTTACGTATTTATCCAGATCTTCAATAGAAATGTTAAACAATACAATGCAAAGTATAGTTCCCTGGGGCATTCCATTGGAAACCTCTTTCCAATTTGATATCAAAGCATTAATATTTACACTTTGATTTTTAGGAAGTCATCTTACCTTTTTGATCCTTAAGTTCCTTATTTGTAATATGTAGATAATGACACCTACCAAATAGGATTGTCATGGGGATCAACTGAAATTATGTACATAAAGTGCTTTGCATTCATAATGTGATATATAAATGAGAGCTATACATAGATAACATCCACAATATTTTAAGCACCAATTAAATATGCCTGACATAACTATGGAGACAAGAAGGACTTTTCAATGTAGAATCTAGAATGAGAAAAAAATCTGAAGAGATAATCTGGGCCAGATCTTTCAAAATGTAAAAAAGGAAACTGGGGCTTCAGCAGGTTAAGTGACTTGTCTTAAGCTATACTAGTGATGGAGGTAGATACAGGGTTTAACTCTATGTCCTCTTTCTTCCTACATTGCACTCTTTCTACCTTGCTATACTAAATATATTGCTTAAGGTAAAATCTACTTCCTAGAAAATAACTATGGGAAAACATTAAAAATTGCTTAATCTTTCTCACAAATAATTTAGAAGTATATCTTGACTCACATCAAGAAAAAACAAACTCATTTTAAGGAATTTTCTAAGGGTATTAAATAAATAAATCTCTACCTCTTAATACTTATATTTGGATATATTAATTGATCATCAACTGAGCCCTCCCAGATAGGAAAATGGAACAGATGGAATAGGAACAGATGATAAAGTGAGGCTAAAAGAGAATGATTATATTGAGGTTGAAATAACGATTTACAGATATATGACACTTTGGAGCTTATTTAGTATAATTCTCTAATTTTGCAAATGACAATATTGAGACCTGAAAAGGGAAAGGGACCTGGCAAAGGCCGCTTTGGTACTAAGTTACAGAGATAGGATTTGAACCTGTGTTCAAATAGATTCCTAATCTAGTTCTACTATTCTACATTGAAGCCTGCCTAAAGCTCCCCAAAGTGCTTCTCTGATAATTAATATCAAGTGAGACATAAAAGGAGACATATGCTCACCGAAATTATGTGCCAGTGTGATGGAGAGGATCCAGTGCAGAGTCCAAATCAAAGAGGGATTCCCTATGGTTGGTAAAGTCCTCCAGATGCTCATCTTTGTGAATGACATTGTGTTCATGGCATCAGGCCCCAGATCAATGCAGAGCCTCTTAAATTAAATAAAAATATTTCAAAAGAATTTGACTTGGTTATTCACATAGGAAAATTGCAAGTGAATGTAGAATGACTATTACCCAAATTATAATATGTCATTGGATAGACAGTCCATAGAAGTGGGCCATCAATTCATATATGTTTGACAAATACTGTAAATGGACAATGGGCCCAGGATTGAATAGAATGAAGTGAGCATACCAGAAAACCTTTGAGAATTTACAATCTTTAAAGAGTTCCAAGTTTCTCCTGGAGGTAAACTATGTTTTTAAAAACAGTATTCTTTATATAATATTATAAGAGTGTAGGTCATGGAATAGTAAATTCTTTGAAAAACTGAAGTTTAGGCATACCCGGTGTCTCTCCAAGGGCAATGACGAGCTGCATGGTAGATGTAATCAGCAAGCTGAACAGATTTGAAATGGGGAATTATGCAGGAGAATCATTGTAAACAATACCATCAGAGGAATGTATGAAGAGAATAAAGAATAAGCTGTTCTCCCAGTGAGAGTGAAGGATAACTGATATTGCAGTGGTAGTACACTAGAAAATCTCAGTCTTTTCCACACAAATTACTATCTAGACATGCCAAAACTGTTTTTGTAGCCTGTGTAAGATTTTTCATTTGTCCCCATTATATTTAATTTATTTCATACTACCTGCTGCTATTCCCACAATGTCAGAGAAGGCCCTCATCATGGTAGATGGATCTCCTTTGTCAGATAGAAAGGAGGACATAGACAAGCAGTATAAAGCTTGGATAAGGCAGGGATGGTTTTCAATGACCATCACTGGAAACATTATCCATATTTCTGCCATCAGAGATCTACAGGAGCAATGAAAGATAATGTATGAAGAAAAAGGGGGCAGTATGAATTTAAAGGGCTCAGAAATACAGAAGGATCTCAATTCTCTCAGAAATTGATCTAAAAAAAAACAATGTAATTTCTGAATTATTCTAAGAGTACTTATTGTATTTCTACTTTATGAGTTATTCGAAGAACCAGGAAATTAAAAGAACATGTTCATTAAATACATAGTTTTACTGGATTTGAGGCATTCATGTATATGATTTAAAAAAATAAATTACTGATCATCACATTTTTTTCTACTAAAATACAGCTATAGTTTGCAGAAAGAAATCATTGGACCATTGGACAAGTTGTTTTCAGAACTTCCATTTGTAGACAACTTACAAGAAGCAAGTCTATTTTGAAAAGGAACTACACCTACATTTTCTTTTTTACTCCATCTTCCATGAAGGTGTCCCCACTTTTTTATCATTGTAATCCAGGTCCACATTTACCAATCATTTCTGAACCAAGATGATGTTCATTTTGTCTCAGAATCCCTTTTCCCAGGCATAGAATCCAATATTTTACAATTTGGCACTGGGCCTGTCCCAAGATTAATTGGAGGCAAATGCCTGATGGTTTAGCAATTATTTGATAATTGCCTTTAATTAGAAACAATTTCTTCCTCTTCTTATCCTCCTCCTCCTCTTCCTCTTCTATCATTTTTTATCCCTGTCTTTGTTTCTACCCCTCTTCCTCAATCTCTTTCTTTGTCTTTGTCTCTACATTTTACATCATACTGTCTCTGCCTCCCATTCTTTTTGTTTCTCACTGTCTCTATTTACCTATCAATGTGTTTGTCTTTTCTCTCTCTGTCTGTCTGTCTCTCTTACACACACACACACACACACACACACACACACACACATACACACACACACACATCCATGGCACTTGTGGTTTGCCAGTCACCTTAGTCATAGAATCAGTTCTTGACCTCCTTTACCCTACCCCACTGCAGTAAGGTGCCAAGTTTTTCTGATTTCACTTCCATATCATCTCTTACATCGTCTTTTGCTTTTCACTCATAAGGTCACCTTCTTGGTGTCAGATAGACAGACCCCCTGGAGTTGGAGTTGGGAAGACCTGAGTTCAATGACCTCAGATACTTACTAGCTATATGACTCCAAGGCAAGAAACTTGGGATAAAATGTGACATTATTTCTAAAGTATTTTGCAAATCCTAAAGCTCTACATAGCTATTATCATTATTGTTATTAATTAGCCCTAATCCCTTCTTGACAAGACTACTGCCATATATCTAGAGCGGAAATGGCTCTCAGGAGTTTTCAGATCAACTCCCTCACTTTACAAATGAGGAAACTGAGGACCAATAAAATCAAGGTCATACAACTAGCAAGTATGAGAACCAATATTGAAATTCAAGACTTTTAACTTCAAATCTAACACTTAATACCTTCTAACTGGTCTCTATTTTCTAGATTTAAACAAATCTAGAAAAGTAAGGCCTTAAATTTAATTTAATGAAATCTATGTTTGTATATGTAGGACCAGAAGACACCTTAGAAGTTATTTATTCCAACTCCTACATAGGCAATTGAATATCAGAGAGACTAAGTGATTTTCCCATGTCACATGGGCACTTAGGAGCAGGTGGAATTGGAACCCCACTTCTGGCTACAATCCTTATATTCTAGTTATACCAAGTTGCTTCCATATTACTCTTCATTACGAACTCAATATTTCAGGCAAACTGGGCAAGCAGGTCTTCCCCTTTCCTTTGCATTCACAAAGGCTATCCTCCATGCTACACATTCAAAAAAGAAATGAGAATTTAGTTCCTAGTTTTCCTAAATCAGGAATTCCAGTTTTCCTTATCTTCGACTTTAAGAATTCTTATCTTTTCTTTAAGACTTAATCCTGGTACTGCCTCAGCAATAAAGGCTATCTTTTCTAATCTCCTGAACTACTAGCATATTTCTTCTTCAAAATATTTTATATTTAGTTATAGTTTATATATTTTAAATCTTCCTTCATTGAAGCATAAAATCTCTAGGCCAGGTATAGTTTCCTTTTTTTTTTGTCTTTTCATTTCATTTTCTAACATGGTACACAACAGGGACTTAATAAAAATGTGTTGAATTGAAATGATTTTTTCTGCAAAGCTTCCCCTTCCCCTTTCCAGTCTCCCTTCCCTATCTTCACTGCTTTCAGTTTTCAAATAACTCATTTTTTTTAAATGACCCAATAAGTTTCATTTGGTAGTATGGAGGTGGATCACTTATTTCAACTCCATTTCCTGACTGGTCCTTGACTCACTATTGATTGCTGCCAGTGCAGTCATGCTGGACAAACAAAGATCTCATCTCACAAATTTATCTTAAGTTCCTATGTGTTCTTTGCTTTTATTTCTTTCCTTTTACAAGCAAGAATAACCAGGAAAAGAAGATAAGACATTTGTACTCTGAATAGTGACTCATCCCAAACAGGTGGGCTAGGGGACAGGAGATTACATTGTGGGCGAACCATATCAGATCCTCAGTGCTAATAGAGATTTGAGGTAGTTTCACAAAACTCTAAATGCGAGAAAGATTAACTCGAAGAGATAGATGTATGTGTTCTGATGAGGGAAAATAATCACCTCATTCTGACTCATAATTTTCTTTATGCTCAGCATTTCAGTTGTAACAAAGTTTTTCCTTGGTTGTTTTTTTTTTTAATTTTGTGTTCCAAAGTCTTTCCCAAAAAATCATACTCTCATGGTTCATCATTGTAAGTTCTTAAAGGCTCTGCCAGCAGAACAGAAGCCACCTGGGAAGGCCTTGTGGCTCTGGGAAAAAGCTTAAAGTACAGTATGGTAGTGGTCTGTGTGTTTCATGCTATCAGTTAATCGCCATCACACATTGCTAATAAATGTACCAGGCACTATGTGATGGGCCAGGAGCACAAATACAAAGAATGGAGCAGATGAAGCAATTTTATCCAAGAGGAACTTAGTTTCTAATGATAAATCATACATGAATAAAATGTATATATAATAAATATATATAAATGTATATATCATATTATGTGTATAGTATCTGTGAACATGCACTGTGCTCGTATGTGTATATATTTATAATATATTATATATTATATATAATGATATACAGATAGATATATACTATATAATGATATACAGATATATGAAAGTCACTCATTCATAATGAGTTTATATTCTAATAGAAGATATATAAGTATATACACACACAAACATATCACAAACATCAAGTTAATACAACACTATGAAATACAAAGTAGTTTTTTTTTTTTTTAGAGAAAGCCCTAGAATTTGAGGGAATCAGGAAAGGTTTTGTTTGTTTGTTTGTTTGTTTGATGGTACCTGGGCTTTGTATTAAAGAGACAATATAACTTCTTTTTGTTATTGTGTACAGTGTTCTCAAGGTTCTATTCTTTTTACAGTTCATCATTTTACAGAATTCTTTCCAGGATTGTGTGTGTGTGTGTGTGTGTGTGTGTGTGTGTGTGTGTGTGTGTGATCAACTTATTTGTTATTTATTATTGCACAATAATATTCCATTACAATCATATACCACAACTTTTTCAGCCAATACCCAACTGATGCACATCCCTTCAGTTCACAGTTCTTTGTCACCAGAAAAGAGCTGCTATAAATATTTTAGATTTTATATTGTTTGGTTTCTTTTATATGGTTTCTTTTAAATTATTTAACATTGTTTGGTTTCAAATACTATATGGTTTCTTTTCCTTTTTCCCTTGATCACCTTAAGAAATCAACCTAATAGTGGTGTTACTGGGGGAAAAAAAAAATATATATATATATATGTATATCCAGTTTTATAACTCTTTTGAGTTTAATTCAAGAATATAACTTTCTAAAGAAACTTGGAATTTACCTATATCATCAAGTTGCATCTCTATGCATCTAGGCTATATTTGTATGACATATCATCATCACCTAGACCCTCTTATCTAATTTATTTTGTGCCAGGTTCTAGGATGGTACAAGACTTTAGTTCAGATTCATATGCATTCATCCTGCGATAGGGGGAGGAATCTCCTGTCACTACTACCCTCCTCTTCCTCCTTCCCATTCTTTTACATCTCCCCTCTTTCCCCTCACCCAGTCACCATCATTGAATAATATCCTCTTAATTAGTTTCTATGACTCAAGTTTCTTCCAATCCATTGCTGTGAAAGTGATTTCCCTTGAGTTCAAATCTGATCATACCATTTCCTTACTCAATAAATGTCCATAAATATGTCTGTCTTCTTTACCCCCATCCCACAGAATCTCCTCAAAGCTCATAGCAAGTTCCACCTCCTCTAGGAGGCCTTTCCTGATCCCCAAAATTCTCTTTCTCTCTCTCTGAATCGATGTCCCAGTGTACATGTTCTGATTTTTAAAGTATCCAGCAGTATAAAAGGTCCTTGATGCCAATGGTTGCATATTCTTTGCCATTGTAGGTCCATGATCTTCTTCTGAATCTTGCACTTCATTAATGATTATCAAATTAAACTGAATGGTGGCAGGTAAATGGTTTGACAATTTCTCTTCTCTGACACAGATGTGATTAGATATATTCTTGGTTCTGTGGCCCCAGCTGTGTTCTTCCAACTCCACATCCATGCTTCATAGTGTATCTACTTTCTAAGAGTCAATCTAACTGAGTAGTATTAACCATCAGCTGATGAATCTCTAGCTACAGGCACATAGGAAAAGTACTTACTAGGTTATAAGGGCTTACGGTTGGCTTCATTGGAGAAAGTATCCAGTGAAATGATGAAGGAATGAAAGAATGAAAATAATTTAAGTGCTTATTATGTGTCAACCCCCATGCTAAATGCTAGGGATACAAAGATAAGCCAGCAAAGTAGGACATTGTCCTTAAAAAACTTGCATTTTAATAGAAGAAAGCCCATAATGGAGACCTAGCATTTTTTAAATCTTTTATTATTTTCTTTTATTTTTTTTTATCAATTACAATTTCAACATGAGTTTTCCAAAGTTATATGATACAAATTGTCTACCTTTCTCTTTCCTTCCCCTCTCCTGTATCTGGAAAGCAGATCAATCAGAATTATATATGTATTACATGCAAAACATACTTCCATATTGTTCATTTTTGTGAGTAATCTTATAAAACCAAAACCTCAAAACATAAACCCAAATAAACAAGTGGAAAATCATATGCTTTCATCTGCATTCCTGATCCAACTGTTCTTTCTCTGGAGGTGGATAGTATTCTGTCATATCTCTCAGAATTGTCCTGGATCTGACAATAGCTAAATTTATCACAGTTGATCATTCCACAATATTGCTCTCACTATGTATGATTTTTTCCTGGTTCTACTTATTTTACTCTGTATCAGTTCCCGTACATATGTGCAGCTGTTTCTGAAATCCTCCTGGTCATCATTTCTTACAGCATAATAGTATATCATCACCATCAATACCACAATTTGTTTGGCCATTCCCAACTGATGGACATCTCTTTAATTTCCAATTGTTTGCCACCACAAAAAGAACAACTATAAATAATTTTGCACAAGCAGGTGCTTTCCCATTTTTAAAAAATCTCTTTGGGATACAAACCTAGCATTTTTTAAAAACACTTACCTTCCATCTTAAAAATCAATACTCTATATTAGTTCCACAGGAGAAGAACAGTAAGGAGTGAGCAACTGGCATTAAATGACTTGCCCAGGGTCACACAGCTATAAGTGTCTGAGGCTATATTGGAACCCAGGACCTCCTCACTCTAGGCCTGGTTCTCTACCCACTGAGACACCTAGATACCTCTGTGGCGGCATATTTGGGGTATATTTGGGAAATGGCAAGTAAGCCTGAATTGTGCTAAGATAAAGCAACAGTCCAGTGTCCCAATCACAGAATCCAAGATAGGTGGAAGGCAGATCAGGAGGATTGCCAATGTAGGACTAGTAATCTATAAGTAACCAAAAAAAAAATGAGGAGGCCAATACCAGGCAAAACAAGGTGAATCTAATCTATAGGGACCTGGGCCTTAAGGGCAGAGTCTTTCAAATAAAATCACAGGACTTTAAAAATTAAGGAAATATTCAAAGAGAGCCCTTTAAAAATCACAATAATGGCTTATATTTACATTTGTATAACATGCTGTGATCTATCGAATTTTTAATTATACTTTTTTCTGGGCAAATATTTATATTCCAAGAGTTATGGAAATATGTAGATAGAGGTGACTAAATTTTCTTTCCTCATTAACAGGGTGAGTTCATGCTGACACCCTTAGGCAGTGTGAGTCCAGAGCAGGAAGTCTTGTGGAGGTAGCATTGTCAAATATCAACCTTTGGCCAATGTACAAATTTGATTCAAATAGGTATCAGCTCCCTAACTGGGTTTAGACAAAAGGCAGGCTCAGAAGAAAAGGCTGATGCCAAATGACAATTAAATCCAAAGCTGACTTTCCTGTTAGGATGTATTTTGGGGAATTTTTCTGATTTACTCCATATTGGGCAATGATTTAAAAAAAAATCCAGTCATATGCTAATCCAAGATACTTTTTATTTCTTTTAGGCCTACAGTTAAAAATCACCAGGCAAAGAAAGAGGCTTGATTTATTAATAGCTTCTGAAGCACAGAGAAAGTTTATTTTGAGTGCATAATTTTTTTTTAGTATTTAATAGTTTTATGTTCCTTTAACTATTTGAGAGAAATGGTATTTACTGATTTGACCCAATTTTTTACCATAATTTAAGAAAAAGAAAAAACTTCTTTAGCCCTTTAAGCTTTATCTTAAATTTAGAGTGTTACTGTTTTTCAGTACTATCATGTTTACCATGTACTGAGTTCAAGCAAAACAAAAAAAATGCTAAATAATTGCTGGTATTAATGGGATTTGACATTTTTTTTCTTCTTGGTTTATTGATGTTATGCTTTACTTTCTACTACACAACTCTTATTGCCCATGAGGAGTATACACAAGGGCACCCTAAACAATACTTGACATTTGTGGGTGACAGCACTTCAAAGGAGGTACTGCTTTTATGCCTTGCTGCTAGAACTAAAAATAATAGAATCATTTTGAATGACATTTCACCAATGTAGGACAAGTCATAAAAACAATTGGAGGAAAATAGCAAAAGAGTTTTTTGGTTTGTTTGTTTTCGGTAGTTATAAAAAAAAAAGTGATTGTGATTGACTTAATTACTTAAATTTAAAGCATTATGGTACAGAGGAAAGAATGTAACTTTCTAACTTTGGAGAACCTGGCCTCTACCTCATCTCTGACTCTTACTATTTGACCTTAGTCAAGCCAAGGTATCCTCTCTTAGTCTCATGATCCAACTCTGTACAAAAATGGGGCTGGGAAGTGATAGGAGGTTTTCCCAGTTCCCTTCTAGATCTACACCTGTTCTGGGAAGGAACCAAAAGAAGTCCTCTGTCTACTTGCCACTTTGTAGCTGCAAAACTCTGAAAGTCCTTCCTGCCAAAAGGCAGATGGTTACTGGGATTACAAGAGCAGAGGAATCCTTAGACATCCAGCCTTATGCTACAAATTGAACTCAGTTTACCATTGGAATGATATTGTTGGTCACTGACACTTTCCCTACAGAAGGATCCTTGGTGTCTCCCACACCCATGGACTGATATGGATATCCCAAGAAGAACAAAGCCTCTGTGTCCTTCAGAATGAGAACAGTTTAATTATACTGAAAAGTGATTAATAGACAAATTTGCAATTGAAAGAATGGGGATCCGGAGGTGAAAAACTGAGGTCCAAAGCCCAAGTGACACATTATAACACCTCAGAATTGTTTGAATTGATATCACTTTGTTAATAACTTTCTTTTACATTTCATTGCCCTCTGACATTTTACCTTGCCTTCTTTATTATTTATCCCTTAATAATCCATAATGAAAAGATAATTGAAATGTAGCTTTAAATGTTTCATAGAATCTCAGATTTGGCCAGGACATCAAAGGTTACCTAGTACAACTATTACCTGACTAAGAAAATTTTCAGCACTTTTCAGTGACTGTTGAAAATGAGAGTGAAGTCAAAAGACTCTGATAATTCTACTTTTGGACACTAATGGTTATTAAAAAGGTTTCTTACATATGATTCTGGCTTTCTTCTACTTCCATTTATTCCTCCTACTTTTGCTCTCCAGGTCTAAGAAGAATGCAGTTAACTTTTCAAGTGACATCTTTTCAAATACTTGCAGACAGCTCTTATAGCTCCCCTAAATATTCTTCATTCTAGTTCCTTGAAGTCATCTTTGCCTTGACTTCTCTTGCTGTCTTTGGGACATCTCCCAGATTTTTGTGAACTTCCTAAAATAGATTAACCACACTAGAAAACAGTATGGCAGAAACTAGTCTTGTGCATTTTAAAATGGTTATGAACCCTGGGATTCTACATCTCCCAGGACCCTCTATCCCAACTTCCTCAGAAACATCCTAATTCCTTTGTGGGAGGTGTCTGAGAAGATATAAAAGAAGAGAGAAGCCTAGTTTTGGTGCCTTTTCTGCAGAAGCCCTTTCTGGAGAATGAGAGGAAAGCCTTTTGCCCCTGCATAGTTGCTGGAGTTCTAATTTTCTCTAGTCTTTCCAAACCTTTCTTTTCCTAGTCCAATAAACCTATTTAACTATCTCTAGAGTCTGGCTTGATTTAATTTAAATTCTTAGCATAATTATAGCTAAAAAGAAAATCCTGGTCAATTTCCCTACACTAAAAGGAGAGACCCCTGGCTAACTTCCTTTCCCTACCCGTTCCCTCCATTTCCCCATCAACATTATTTGGTGACCCAGAAGGACCTGAACCTACAACTTTCTAAACTAGCTTGCTGCTCTGCCTCAAAATCTTCAGGTAAGCTAAAAAAAATAGACTTTCCACCCACTCAAAAAAAACCAAAAAACAAAAAACAAAGAACCAGCCCAGTCCCTTTCCCCTACTAAGCAGTTTCAACCACTGTTGGCTCCTCTCACCCCAGCTCCTTCTGGGCCTTATCTGACTAAGGAAATCAGCAGTGGTCCAGGAAAAGCCCTGGTCTCTCTCCCTCTTCCACCCACCTTAGCCTGCTTCAAAAACTCCCTGACTTACCCAACCTTAACTGCCTAGCTCTAATCTCTCCCTCTGGAGCAAAATTGCCTTAAATAGGCAAAGTCCCAAAATCCAAACCCAATTTACCTTAGAGAAAGCAATCTGGAGTGCTTTAACTCCACCCCCTTACTCACAACTCCCATCCCTCATTAGCAATTCGTACCTCTGGCCACCAGAGGCCAACACTGATCAAAAACACCCCACCCCCTCACCCCCCACCTGTTTCTGCTGAGTTGCAGTGCTGCCTTTCTGCCACCGGAGGGCAGCACTAATAAATAAATAAATAAATAAATAAATAAATAAATATATATATATATATATATATATATATATAAAATGATTTTTCTTCCTACACCATTACAAATAAATTATACAAAATATACAGCTAAATAAATAAACAAACAAATAAATAAACAAACACATGATTATTAGTTACCCTATATGAAATTCTTTGGGCTTTTGCCAAATTGGAAACCTTTAGGGTTTCCCAATGCCTCCTTTTCATAATGCTGCTATGAAATCTGTTATTCCTAATTCTTAATGTTAAGATGCAAAAGGATGCAAATCAGAAAATGCAAGCAAAAATGCAAGCAGTAGTACACATTCAGTTGGAACACTTTAAATACCCTTTGTCCAGTAGAAAAGGAGTATCCCATTCAAATTTGTGAAATGTCTAATTCAAATTTTTGCAAGCTTGAAATATCTAATTCAAATTCAAAAATTTTAGAACCTGTTCCCAAATTACTGACAGAAGAAGATCCTATTTCTCCTAAAATAGAGATGGATCCTTCCTCTATGTCTAAGGTGGAAAAACTCTTCTCAGGTTGTGCACCTCCTGGCTAACCCTCCCTCCCCTGCTCCTTCTCCTGACTCCCCTGCCCCCTCTCCCAATGCCCCTTTATCTCCTGTCCATTCTTCCAGCCCACAACTAATCTCAGCTCCAAGGAAACCTCATACTGCCTTGATTGGCACATAAACAACTCAAAAGAAACAGAGACCAGAGATTGAGTCTTGTGATTTTCTTTTTCCCCTAAGGGAAGTACCCACAATAGGGCAAACTGAGGATGTGGTAAACTTAACGACAACATATTCCTTTCACACCCCAGAATATAAAAGAATTTAAAAGCTACATGGCTAGCTTCAAAGACAAACCAATTGCTGTAATAAAAAAGATGGTCAATATATTCTTCCAGTATATCTTTCTTATAAGGATGTTGAAAAATTACTTCAGGCCTTTCTAACAGAACATGAGAGAAATAATATCTCTCAGGTTAACAAAGCCTGAGAGTGCAATGCAATACACTGGCTACCTCAAGATCCTCATTGGAACTATAATGTTCCTCCACAATATTTACAATTAAATAATGCTAGGGAAGCCATTCTCAAGACAATATGAGAATGTGCTAAAAGACCAGATGTTTGGACAAAATTTGACCACTTTACACAATCTAATGATGAGACACCCTCCCAATTTATGGATAGGCTTATTGAGTTGGGAAATTGGTACCTGGATCTGAACCTTTCTACTACAAGGGATATTGGACAAATATAGTATCATTTTGTTAATAATTCTTGTAGGGTGGTTCAAGACTATTTTAAAACACATTGTCCAAAATAACCAGAGATGGATTTTGAGGAGTTGAGAAGGACTGCCGTGTATATCTCAAAAGGACATGCAGAAAAAAATGGCAGAAACTAATGATTTATGGGACAGGATACAAAAGGATCTGAAATCCTTACATGATGAAATAGATAAACAGGAAAGTGGGCATGATACTATACCAATACTACTTGCCCTCCTTTGAGAATGTTAATTTCAATTATTGACCTGACATTTCTGTGAGAAGGGCCACATAATGATGAATATTAGAATTCTATTCCAGGCAATCAGGAATAATACCTACTGGAAGAATAATACTAATTATGATTTCAGGGAACAACAACTATAGAAACAATAATATCAGGAACAACTATCAGAATAATAATAGGAATACATTTCAGGAATCACAATTTCAGGAATGATAATTCAGGGAGATAACTCAATCTAAATGACCTCACAAAAATATCTCTTAAGTGGAGCTTGTCCACAAACTGCTCAGGGTGCTACTGCCCTTCCACGTGGGGCAGAAGGTGTTGCCCCTTAAACTCTATTTCTTTTGTTGTTTTGTTACTATTAGCCCTTTTCAGTTTTGTCTCCCCTTAAACATAGAAAAAGAAGAAGAACATATCTACCCCATTAATTGATTTGTGCTATCCTGTATTTGACTCTTATCTTTATTTGTGCCTTTATGGAAGTCCATAACAACTCATATTGATAATTTGGAAAACTTGTATTTTGTGAATTTTGAATATTTGGTATTTTTTGTACCTATATTACCTAACAGAAAACCTGTATTAGTGACCTGTATTAATGACCTGTATTGTCTTGATTTGCATTTTGTTCCTTTTTGTGAAAAATTATATTTTCTTCAATTTATTATTGGTTTTATACCTCACTTGCACTCATACTGTGAACCATGGCTAAGGTAAGAGAAAATGCAACTAAATTCTTGGGTAAGAACCTTTATATTTGACCCCTCCTTAAATGATACTGATTTTAAAATGTTTTTCTTTGTCATTGATTATAGGATATACATATATATGTATATATGTATATTTGAATTTTAGCACATTTCTTATAATTGCATGTGCAATTTAATTTTCCTAAGCACATGGCATCTACCTAAATTGAAAGATTCTAGATTATTACATTATTGTAGATTTACTATGTTCATTAGTTCTTACTGTAACTGCCTGCCCAAAAAGCCTTAGACTATTGAAACTACCATTAGTATTTATATATTATGGGTCTTAGTACATATGTCTGATTCAAAGAAATGTGAACAAAGGAGCCAGACCTGATCTATACAGTGCCAAAGGAGCACAGATATCTATATAGTGCCACAGAAGCATGTATTTAACCTGAATGGTGCCAAAAGAGCACACAGGTCAAAAAGAAAAACCAATCCTGCTAGGAATCATGAGGTTTGTTGAAACTTCTATGCCAATTAAAAAAAAAGAACTTGAACCTAGTGTGAGACTGGAGGTTGCAGTGCTTAACATATGTTAAGATGCAGGACTCCTTGTACACACTCCTTGTGAAATTTATATCAAGTACCTAAAAATTGGTTATTCTGGCTCCACAGTCTATCTCTGAGAAGAATTGATAAGAAGAAATGACAAAATAAGAAATATGTTTGTCCAAGAAATAAAAAATCTAGTCTCTTTTTCCTAACTTTCTTGCTATGGTGCTATGGTAGTTAACTGTGGTCTTGGCTGCTGAGTGGGTAATTGCATGATTTTTGACATGGATTACTTTAATTGGGCAATATTCAAAGACCTGTTGTAATTTGTGTTTATTTTCCTTATTTAGAATTTTTTCATATAAAATTAAGATTGGATATTTAGAAATTTCATCAAATAGTTATTTGGCTTTTTAGTGTTATTTTTTTGATGATTTTCATTGGCCGTGATTCATACACATCATTACTCAAACATGTTTTCCTGTGTGATTTCAATGCTTCCTTATATCCTCTTCAGGGGGGAATGTGTTTTATTTCATATGAAAGAAAAGTTTTATGTCATTTTAGAGAAAGAAAATTTGCTCGCTCCAAGAATCCAGATGGAAATGCCTGTGGAGACTACATGGAGACTCCACATGACTCCTGAGAGAAAACCCAGATGCACAAAAATTGAACTTTTGGGGGGTTTAAAAATTTGTTACACATATATTGTTGTGAAAAAGGGGACTTCCCCCTGATTTGTTTGTAAAAAAAGTGTCAAGTTTAAAATTTTCTTTTGTTGTAAAAATTGTTGCCATTTCCCCCTTGCATTGATGTATATACCCTTTATTTTATTGTGATTATAAATGTATTTATTTTTGTTTTGATCCATTTGGAAGGCTGGTCTCCCAAAGGATCACAGGGGTGGATGGGCATTTTAAGATGGCTCTGAACCCTGGGAGTCTACATCTCCCAGGACCCTCTATCTCAACTTCCTCAGACACATCCTACTTCCTTTGTGGGAGGTGTCTGAAAATACATAAAAGAAGAAAGAAGCACAGATTTTGGCTCCTTTTCTGCAGAAGCCCTTTCTGGAGAATAAGAGGAGAGCCTTTTGCCCTTGCATAGCTGCTGGAGTTTTAATTTTCTCTAGCCTTTCCAAACCTTTCTTTTCCTAGTCCAATAAACCTATTTAACTATCTCTAGAGTCTGGCTTGATTTAATTTAAATTCTTAGCATAATTATAGCTAAAAAGAAAAGCCTGGTCAATTTCCCTGCTGTAGCAAAAGGGGAGACCCCTGGCTACCTTCCTTTCCCTACCTTTTCCTTCCATTTCCCCATCAACAGTATAGATCAATATTATCTCACACCCCTTTACCAAGATAATGTCAAAATGAGTATATGATTTAGACATAAAGGGTGATACCATAAGCAAAGTAGGGGAGCATAAAATAGTTTGCCTTTTAGATCTATGGAAAAGGGCAGAAATTATGACAAAACAAGAGACAGAGCTTTATGAGTTATAAAATAAGTAATCTTTTATTATATTAAATTTAAAAGGTTTTATAAAAAAAAAAGGAAACCTCAATGAAGCCAAAATTGCTACTTGTGTGAAAATATTTATAGCTCCTCTTTTTGTGGTAGCAAAGAATTGGAAATTAAAGGCATTTCCATCAATTAGGGATCGGTTGAGCAAATTGTAGCATATGATGGTGATATGTGGCATAAGAAATGATGAACAGGATGATTTCAGAAAAATCTGGAAAGATCTACATGATCTGATACAGAGGGACAGGAGAGAAAACAAGAGAATATTATACACAGTAACAGAAATGTTGTATGATCATCAACTGTGAAAGCCTTAGCTATTCTCAGCAATACAACAATCCAGGACAGTTCTGAAGGACTTAAGACAAAGAATGCTATCCAGAGAAAGAACTGTTGGAGTCAGAATGCAAATCAGAGTATATAATTTTCTCTTTAGTTTATTTGTGTTTTCATTTTGGGGTTTTGGTTTTATATGAGTTATTCTATTATGGAAGAGTATTCTCTTATGCAAGTCTTACTTATGGAATTATGTTTTTCACAATAATACATGTAAAATCCAAATCAAATTGCTTACCATTTCTGAGAGGGAGGGATGGAGAGAGAAAGAGAGAGACAATTTGGATCTTATAAATTCAGAAAACTTGTTGAAAATTATTACATATAATTGGGAAAATAAAATATTATAAAATATGGTACCCAGAACTGAACAAGGGACCCTGGGCATAATATATTAAAGAACAATATACTGTGATAGAACTCCTTTCTGAATATCTAAATGAATGTCTTCTGCTCTCATATTAGAAAACATCACCATATATATTGGTCCTCTCTCAAATATTTTACCCTTCTCCTTTTCTTAATTTAGTAAATTCCCATGATGTACTCTGAGATTCCCCCTTGTCTGGAAGAATGGTTGCTACCTTGACCTAATCAACATACATAAGTATTGTATGTATATAACTAAGAACTCTGAAGTTCCTTTATCCAAAAACAATTTCCTATCATTCTCTCTCTCCCTTTATTGTTGTATTGTTGTTTTTGAGGTATTTTTCAGTCCTGTCTGACTCTGTGATCCCTTTTGGATTTTTTTTGGCAAAGTTATTGGAATGTTTTGCCATTTCTCCAGCTTATATTACAGATGAGGAAAGAGGCAAATAGTTAATCCATTTGGCCAGGGTCACACATCTAATAAGTATCTGAGGCCAAATTTGAATTCAAGAAAATGAGTCTCCCTGAGCCTGGGAGCCTGGCACACTATCCACTGCACTATCTTTCTGCCCTTTGCTTAAGTTCCCTATACATTATTCCTAAACTTACTCTTCATTCTCAGATTTACTTGAAATCCTTGTTCCCTTCAATACTTTTCTAGGTCAAGATTCTTACTTTTGGAGACACTCTCCTCCTTTCCCTATCTCAATCCCTTAGAAAGCTAGCTGGACACTACACTATATTCTAGAAACCTTTGCTCTCTTGTCCTAGAGAAGTTTATGGTTTGTCAAACCCCAGTCCTAAATTATTCTTACCGTCTACCTTCCATGCCCCTTTGTGCACACTGCTGAACAAAGCTGAAGACTAGGTCCACTATAAATTCAGATATCATCTAATCTCAGCTGGGCCCTCTCTACATCAAGGAAATTCTTGTCATCTCCCTAATTGATTCTCAATCCTACTCTCCATAATCATGATTTCAAACCTCTTTTTTTCTCTGAAGCTTCCCACAAAAAGTCTTCCCCTACCTCCTCTCAGAGAGTAGAGCAGTGAATCAACATGACAGTCAAGACTACTAGGTCCTCCAAGCACGAGAATGTCTCGTCCATTATCTATACCCAGAAGTCAACTTGGTGGGGGAAATGTTTTGCAGCAATCACTTTAAGTTTGAATCAGTTTTCTCCAGGGACTGAGCTATAGAGTTTGTTGCTTTTTTTTGAGATGTTGTACTTTTGTTCTTCCTCTGCCTTGTCAGTGAATATCTCTTTGTACAAGCTAAGTGATATTAATTATTTAAATTGTATTGGAGACATTAATTGATATGGGAGGAATATATTGTATAGGAGACAAAAAAAGTATGAGCAAGCTGCTCCAAAATTACCAAGAATTATACCTAGAAACCTGAGGAGAGATGGAACCAACTAAGATCTTGGGATTCATTATGCCCAACTACTTGACAAAGAAGACAGAGTACCAAGTCTGGAGTCAGGAAGATATGAGTTCAAATTCAGTTTCAGACACTAAGAACTAGCTGTGTATCTCTGGGAAAGTCATTTAACTCTGCTTCAGCTTCCTCATCTGTAAAATGAGCAGGAGAAGGAAATGACAAACTGTTGTAGCACCTTTTCCCAAAAAATCCTCAAATGAGGTCACAGAGGGTCAAATATGCCCCAAAACTGAATAACAAAAGATATTTATTCTTGTAGACTCTCTATTCTATGTAATATTATAAACTTATTTAAATAAGGGGCAACATTTTTGTTTATGTATCCCTAGTACATAACAAGATGCCTGGCACATAGAAGGTACTTAATAAATACCTGTTGATTGATTGAGAAAATAAAATTAGCCTTTCAAAACATTTTCTATCAAAAAAGTTATTAACTCATATTGATATAGAGACTACAAAAATTTCCAGATCATTTACATGGGACTTTTATCTCATCATGACTCCCCTAGCCTACATTTACAAAGTTTACTTGAAGAAACAAACAAAACCTGAAGAACTTCATCTTTATATCCACTAAATATCCTCTTGTTCACTTTGGGTCAATATTCTAATCCATCCAAAATTTTTAAATCCTGAATCATTCAAGAAGCTAGCTATTCTGCCCAGTTTCTAGTCATCTGCAAGTTTGACAAGCATGCCTTTGATGACTTCATGAAAAAAACTGAAAAAAAAATTGAACAGCTTCTGTCCAAGGGCAACTACTTAGATCATTCTGCTAGAAACCTTTGTTCAAGCTGACATTGAATACTCTTTGAGTAATTTTTCATCCAGTTTAAAATTCTTTCTAACTGAACAATTATCTAGACCATAGTCAAACTTAAATAGAAACAGAGACCACTAAACTATAAATAAGGATATCTGCAAACTGCATATTAATTTTAAAACATATCAACATTATCCAAATTATATTGTATTTTTATTGACTTTATTAAATTTTCCTAATTATATTTTAATCTTATATTAGAAACACTTGAGAGTTGGGGTTGGTGGGCCTCGTGTTTGACACTGATATTGATATCTGATATAAATCATATCACCTTATCTCATCCACAAAGATGCATAAGATAATTTGAATTTTGGGGGGATGAATTCTAAGACATTGTGTCTATTGAATTTCCCTCGTCTCCCAGCTGAATTATTCTGCCTTGTGAAGTTAATTTGTTATGATACCTTCTTAATGGAGAAAATTTGATTTCCATTGATTATACAGATGTTTTTAATGATGATCTTCTTTCCAGTACCTTGCAAAAATTGAATACTTTTTTATTCTTATCTGTATAATGGAGGTAATAGTAAAATCTACATTTGTAAAATGAGCTAGAGAAGGAAATGGCAAACCACTCTAGGGTGTTTGTCCAGATAATCCCAAATGGAGTCTCAAAGCGGAGGGCAAGACTGAATGACTGAACAATAAATAGCCTGGAGTTGTTGTGAGGACAAAATGAGGTCATACAAAGTACTCTACAAACATTAAAACTCTATATAATTGTTGGCTATTATTGTTATTGGTTCACCTTGCTTTTGCCCATATTGAATGTAGTGGTGCATGAGACTGCTGGTTTCCCATGAAATACTTGACCTCCATTCTTCCTTTGTTATACCTGCTTTCTATATGGAACTGCGCTTGGCAGACAGAGACCTAAGTTTTTTGTATTTATTGAACATTTCGTTTCCTCTGTTTAATTTTAAAAGGAGGTAATTTTAACCTTTCAAAAGTAAATTTACTTGGTTTTTATTTCTGTATGGCCTTTGATCAATTTGATTCTTTTGGTTTTCAGTAGGAAAAAGCATTCTCAACTTTGAGTGATTTATGGTATCAGCAAATCCTCTGGTCCACAACTAAGAACACCAAACCTGATATGTCCTTAGTCTGGATAAGTGAATGAATAAAAAAAAAAAAGTTTAAAAACTTAGTGTGTACCAAGCATGATACTAATCTAGGTATACAAATAGAAAATGAAAAGCTGACTTTGCCTTTAAGAAGTCTGCATTCTAACAGGGAGAGTATATGAGGGGGAATTGGCAGCACAGTGGATATAGCACTGAGCTTGGAATCAGGAAGACTCATCTTCCTGAACTTAAGAGTTCAAATCTTGCCTTAGGCATTTGTGAGCTGTGTGATTGTGAGCAAGTCACTGGCTGCCTCAGTTCCTCATTTGTAAAATTGTCTGGAGAAGGAAATGACCAGCTACTCAAGTATCTCTGCCAAGAAAACCCCAAAAGAAGTCACAGTCAGATATGACTAAAACAACTGAACAACAACATAGCCAAGGTGGAGCATTTTGACTTGTACTCACCCTGAGCCATAGGAGAGTGGATTGACTTATCCTTTCCAAAAGCCATTCCAGAGTTGATGTGATTATGATTCAAGGACTCAATGACTCAGAAACCTCTCTGGTCCTGGATCAAAATGGTTAAACCCATCTAGCTATCTCTCTTCCTTGAGTGGACATTACTGGGTCGTTCATGCTAGACTGATGAACTGCCTTGCAAAACTTTACAACTCCCTACATAAAGCTGTCAGGGGAAAAAAAAAAACAGAACCAGGAGAGTTTAAGCTTCTGAAATGTGAACCATATTGATAACCACCAAGGTAGCTTGAATACTGATGAAAACCTGGCTCTTAAATACCCAGGGGAACATAAATGAAGGGAGGAAATTCAAGGCTACCCCTACAAAGTGCTCTTTCTCTTCCTCTCTCTGTGCTTCTCTATGTCTCTGCCTCTCCCTCAAAATGTGAATCAGTTCACATCAGAGACTTTGTCTTTACCTTGGGAATACTTGAATTTGTAAAATATTTGCCAGTACTTTGTATGTAGAAGGTAGATAGATTCACAATTAGAATCTTTTATGTCCCAGGCAAGTACCACAAATCAAGGTTGGGGCCATTGATATATGATACACACTTAGTTGAGTAGAGATAAATTGTAGTCCTGTGAAGGAAGATGGCTATCCTAGGATACCTGCTCAAATGAAAATCTGCTTTGTAGCTGGAAGGGTGTAGAAGAAGGAAGAACAGAAGAAGAGATTTTCCAAATTAACTCATAGTTTCCAGTTTTAGTTCATTATTCTTGTTAACCAGGTGGCTAATCTTCATTTATTTTTATTTTCATGTCATTATTTTCTCCTTTGCTCCTGAAGACCTGTAAGTGCTATAGACACTCTATAAATTTAACATCCAGTAGGACTGTCTTATTTATGAATCTAGTATGAGGGACTTAGTAAGTATCTGTTAAATTTAATTCAGAGAAATGATGCAAAGTCATGTAGTACTACAAGGTAGGGAAAAGTGGCAGATTTCTCCTAAATCAGTTGGAATAATACAGGTACCATGTGATTTGTAGGAACTAGGATCTTGGAAAGATGGTAGTTTTAGTATTCCTTCTACAAAGGACCAAAAAATCTAAAGGAAATTGAATGAGGAGCTCTACTTCTAATGAAACAGTTGAATATTTACTACATAAGAGCACAGAGTAAGAGTATTTGGGGATATAAAGAGATGAGGGAAGAAATGCAGTAGAATAAAAAGAATGAAACTTGGAATTAGATGACCTGGATCCATCTTCCAGATTTGTTTTTTACTCTATCAGTCATTTTATCTCCATTTTCTCACCTATAAAATTCAGAGGCAGATTCTATGATATAATTTCCCAATAGCTCTAGAATTCTGTGATTCTGTATACTACACTCTCTTTGACTTTTTTCTGGAACCTCCAAAATGACCAAGTTAGTTTCAGGATCATCAGCACTGACCCACACTTTGACATGTATTAGATGCTCTTAGTTTCTTCTGACACTTGGAAAGAATTAAAAGCAGTAATCTCTGGTGCTTGACTGAGTCATTGCTTTTATTGAAACCTATCACTCAGGTTTGCAGAGAAATTAGGGCATCTTGGAGAACTTATGCTGGTTTCCCATTTCCCCCTTCATTATTGTCCTCAGAAACGACAATGAATAGGGGTCCTTCCAGTTCCTCCCTTTACTTGCTCTCTACATTGTGAATTATTTCTCTTACTGCTCTTCTGTAAGATGAACAATTCTCTTTCCTGCCTTTCTTGTGACAGTTCACCTTTTGCTCAGATCAGACACCAAACCCTTTTTAGTTTAGTTAGCAAGCCGAGGCACCACTGTCTTGACTGGTGAGTGCCTCTCATTACCCACAACATTTAAAGCAAGTTGAAAGCTTCCTTTATTTTGCTCTGTGGTTATCACCTCACCAGTTGCTAACCACCACATTTCTACATTCCTTACTCCATGCGTCTTGAAACGTTCTAGTTCTGAAACCATATTAAAGCCGATACTTGGATTGCTACTGGAAACATGCTAATCTTCTGCCCTTTAAATTTCCAAAAGAAAATGCCCCTTCACTACTCTCTTTATTAATGTGTTATCTCCCCCATTAGAATCTAAGCTCTTGGAGGGCAGAGGCTATGTTTGCTTTTGTAATTATTGCTCCAGCATTTATAAAAGTACTTAATAAATCTGTTTCACTGATTCATTCACTCATTGACATATCTAGAGGTAGTTTTATCTCTCACTATGCCAGATATTGAGAGTAGGAGTTTTTCTCTGGTCTCCTATCTATTAAAATGTATCTTAGGTGCTAACAATGACTGTACTATGATTTTTACAAATCTAGTTTCAGCAATCAAACTCAAAGGTGAAATCCTTAGAGATAGTTACAACTTATACTTTTAACATTTAAATATTTAAAAATCATTTTGCATGTAATGTCTCATTGGATTCTCTCCAACTAAGAGGTATACACTAGAAGCATAATTTTCCTGATTTTAAAACTGAGGAAACTGAGGTATAAAGAACTGCCTTGCCTAAGTAAACACAATTATATGTGTTATTGGTGACAATTAATGCAGGTTCCTTCTGAACCCCAAGGTCCAGTGTTATTTTTCCTCTGCTCTGCTTGCCTCTCTTAAGTTTAACATTTTTTCAACCCACAGATCCAACTTTGTAGTTGAAAGATTTTTTTCAGAGAATTTGGAATCATGGGAACTCTCTTAAGAATTAGAAATTACTTCTGTTTTTTTAACACTTACCTTCCATCTTGGAATCAATACTAAGCATTGGTTCTAAGGCAGAAAAGCAGTAAGGACTCTGCAATTGGGGTTAAGCATCTTGCCCAGGGTCACACAGCTAGAAAGTGACTGTATCTCCCATCTCTAGGCCTGACTCTCTCTCCACTGAGTCACCTAGCTGCCCCTGGAAATTACTTTCTAAAGAAATGGGTACTTTTGGCTGCAGATGAAGTTCCGGTTGTTCACTCAGATACTTAAAAGTGGTTACATTCAATCTTGTGTTTTACTTTTTCTATGTTCAAGACAAGAGTCCTGGCCACAGATGCCTTAAAAATTGCCAAGATTGGGCAAAAGAGTTATCTTCCCCTGTGCAAAAGGGCAGAGGAAAACCTTACCAGAAAGCTGTGTGTCTGTTTGTTTGTTTCTCTTATTGATCTTTGCACACAAAGTGTCAAGAAGACATTTAGCTTAGATATTTATCGGTGCTTTTCTGTTAGCTACTGTTTCTGATATAAGAAATGAGGAATGTTCATAGAAAACCTAGAGGCACATCACATCTCTGTCACCTCCTGGACCTTGTACCATTGGTCACACTCTTTCTTCAATTACACATCTCTATTTCCTTCTTCTCCATGGGCTTTCTGAAGTTTCATTTCTCCCATATCCTATTAAAAAGAAGAAAGAAAAGAAAAGAAAAGAAAAGAAAAGAAAAGAAAAGAAAAGAAAAGAAAAGAAAAGAAAAGAAAAGAAAAGAAAAGAAAAGAAGAGAAAAGAAAAGAAGAGAAAAGAAGAGAAGAGAAGAGAAGAGAAGAGAAGAGAAAAGAAAAGAAAAGAAAAGAAAAGAAAAGAAAAGAAAAGAAAAGAAAAGAAAAGAAAAGAAAAGAAAAGAAAAGAAAAGAAAAGAAAAAAGGAAAGGAAAGGAAAGGAAAGGAAAGGAAAGGAAAGGAAAGGAAAGGAAAGGAAAGGAAAGGAAAGGAAAGGAAAGGAAAGGAAAGGAAAGGAAAGGAAAGGAAAGGAAAGGAAAGGAAAGGAAAGGAAAGGAAAGGAAAGGAAAAAGGAAAGGAAAGGAAAGGAAAGAAAAAGAGAAAAGAAAAGAAAAGAAAAAAGGAAAGGAAAGGAAAGAAAAGAAAAGAAAGGAAAGGAAAGGAAAGGAAAGAAAAGAAACAAAAAGAAACAAAAAGAAAAGAAAGGAAAAGAAATGAAAAACCTACTTAGGCCTTGCTACTCTACTCTACTTAGCAAGCATAGTGTAGCTCCTTTAACCCTGTCCTTTTCTGACAAATTCCCAAAAAGCATTCTTTACTTACCTCTACTTTTTTGCTACTTTCCTCAACCCCTCCGGTACATTAAGGCTCTGCTACCTGACTTCTGTCTCCCTCAGAATGAAACTGTTCTCTATAAGCTTACCAATCACTGAATGACATCTTTTCAGTTTTATCACCAATTGACTTTTCTCTAGTATTTATCACTGTTCATTACCTTCTTCTCTTTCCAGAATTTCAATTTCCTTGTCTTTTCTGACAGTTCTCTCTCTACCCTCCTTCTCCTCTTTCTTCTCTGGCCACTTTTTGATTCCTTTTGCAGATTTTTCTTCCCTCTAAACCCTAAATGTGCCTCTCCTATTTCTTTTCCTTTACCTGAAGCAGATAGATTTTTCAGTACATAGAGTTTTATATTTGGAGTGAGGAAGCCCTGTATTTAAATCCTGCCACAGATACTTACTACCTGTTTGATTCCAGGAAAGTAATTTAATTTCTCTCTGCTTCTGTTTATTCACTTATAAAATCTGGAAATAATTGCATCTATATCCACGGATTATTTTGAGGATGAAATGAGATAGCATATTGAAAGAGCTTTGTTAAACTCCAAGGATTATATAAATGCCAGCTATTATTTTCATTTTTATTATTATGCCCTCCTCTCATAACCGTACTTCTTACTTAGCAATTTCATACACTCTCCAATGACACTTATATTCAGGCCAATATCACATCTAGATATCTAGGTCCGGAGTTCTAGTGTGGTGTCTCCAGCCAGATGTCTCCACCTGAATATTCTGTTGATCCCTCCAATTTAATAAATCTAAAACTGAATAGATCTTATTGCCCACAAATCTTGCCTTTCATCCTATGTTCTTCATTGTTGGCACTTTCTTCATTCCATTTACTTAGACTCAAAATCTCAGAATCATGGATGATAAAAAAGGATTATAAGTACAGAGCTGGAAGGAACCATAAGTATCATCCCTCACCCTCACATCTCATCAGTTGCCAAAACCTACTCATTCTTCTAAATTCTTCATTTTTTGACTCATTTGTATGCAAATAATCATTTCCAGTGGCCAGACCCATGTCCGATTTTGTCTTTCATACTTCATCTTCCTGCTTCCAGCATTTTCTCACTCCAATACAATCTCTACAAAGCAGCCAAACTAGTCTTTCTAATGCACAGGTCTCACCAACCTTCCACTGTCCTTCAGGAACTGTGAAATAAAACAGGAACTCCTTACCCTAGATTTACTTTCTTCTTTGAGCTGACTCCTATTTCCTTCTCCATCTTATTTTAGAGTATTCCTCTCCTATCTCCCGCATTGTCAGACAATCTGAACCACAAGCATTCTGGTTCATTATTTTGCTCTGCCCTTCTCTGCCACTGTTTTTGTGTAGACAAAGCCTATGCCTGGAATGGATTCTTCATTCTGCATGAGAAAGGCCTTTTGACCTTCCTCTGATTCCAGGATTTAGCTCCCACAGCATCTTCTTTCTGCATGAAGCTTGTTGTGTATCCTCTCTCCTAGAAGTGATCTCTCCTGCCCTGAACTTCTCAGGGCTTTCTCTTTGCTCTCACCTATACACTCAATCATTTTTTCCATTGTCTTGTAGTTGTATGTGTACATGTCTCAAATGTCAAAGCATATAGGCTCCATTTCTACTACAAGTTTGTGTAATACAAGGGAGGAAATGATACCATTTTTCATCTTCTCATAATGAAATAGGTGTGTGCATAATATGTACCTATTTAATATATATTCATCTGTACCCACACAATGTACATACATACATACACAGACAAATATGCATGTGTGGAGCCGGTGCTTGATTTTATACATATATGTACATGTAATTGTGTACATTTATACGTGCATATATATACATATATATATATATAGTAGACACTTAATTTTTTAAACTGTATTGTACTTTTAAATAAAATTCCCTTTTCTGTTGTTGCTTCTTGGAACTTTTTATTATTCTATAGAAATGATGTCAATTTTTATAGGTTTACTTTGAAAACTGAAACATTGCAGCAAGTACTAATTATGTCCAAATTTCGTTGCTACTTCCCTAGGAATTTCCATATAAACCATCGTGTCATTCCCATCAGTAAACAGGGATAATTTAATTTCCTCTTTGCCTCTTATTGTTATTGCTAGCATTTTTAGAACTATATCAAATAATAATAGGAAGAGTCAGGATTTGCATTTTACTCCTCTGTTGACTAAGGGCTTCTAATCTATCCCTGGATGGTTAATAAATATTTGTTGGATTAGGATGAATGAATGATTTCCTTCTAATGTCCTTTCAAGTTCTAAAACTTATGATTTCGAGTTTTTCTTTTCATCTCCAATTTTGGGATATCATAAAATGGTCACTCCTCTGCTGCATGCGATAGATTAAAATGGAATAAAATCCAAAAAGGCTTTATAGCAGTGCAGAGACTTCTCAGGTTCTTGCATAAACCCCCAAATTTCCAAATAATGCAAAATATTTTGATTACAGAAATGTCTCATGTTCAGGACATTTGTCATATTGGTAATATATTTCTGCTATGGGTATTCCTTCTGAGGAAAGGAAACTAGAGCCTAAATTATTATTGTATCCTTCATGGGACAGTATGAAAGTGTCTATATAGATATACACATGTATATATGTACAAATATATGTATATATAATGTGTATTTCATATATGCATATGTTTATATCTGCATATGTGTGCACATATGCATGTATATATGTATATATGCACATAGATACACATAAAGGATAAACTAGATGATAAAGTGGATAAAGTCCTGGGTATAGTATCAGGAAGACTCATCTTTCTGAGTTCAAATTCAGCCTCAGCCATTCACCAGTTATGTGACCTTAGGCAAGTCACTTAACTTTGTCTCAATTTCTTCATCTCTAAGATGAGCTAGGGAAGTAAACAGTAAACCAAAGAGTCAGACATAACTAGAAACTATTAAACAAGGACAAAATTATATATATATACTACACACACATACATATACACATACTTTGGATATTATTGGTTTGCTGAATAAAATGCACTTTAAAATAATGTCCTATTTCAAAGATGAGAATATTTCATATGAATAATATTTTATAATTTGGGTTTATAGACTGTAAAAAGTATCTCTAACAGATTATAAAGTGGTATAGAAATGCTCTGAAGAACTAGATGAGATTCTATAAATTACATATAAATAGGAATATATGTAGGGACTTCAAAGGAAGAGGGAAAGTAGAAAAGAGGGGAAAATGGTTTAGGATTAAGATATAAAAGAGGCCAAAGGATTCTAGACTATGTAAATATCTGTTAATAAGATAAGTAAAGGATCCTGACATTTGAATATCATCCACAATAAGAACTTATTTTACATAAGACATAATATGTTTGGGTTATTATTACTTCCATCTCTTATCAGTTTTGATCCTCACTCAAACTCTGTAAGTAGGTAGAATCTTGTTGTTCCTGGCCCACATTCACACAGCTAGTAAGTTGTAAAGTCAGAATTAAAACTCTGGTTTTTCTGAATGCTAGTCTAATGATTTTCTGAGAATAAAGAAAAGACGGAGTCTTCAAAAAAATAAGATATCATTTTATATGCACATTTATCATTTTGACTGGTGCTCTATTCATTGTAAAAACTAGCTGCCCCTTTTGCTTCCAGTTCTGAATTTTACATTTTAGTATTCTAATAATCTAGAGAAAGATAAATGAAGAAAAGTAAGGGGAATTAAGCCCTGGCATATAAGAATCACTTGTAGAAAAATGGAGAATTTTAGACTGAAGAGTTGATAACTCATGGCAGAAATGATCTTTGTTTTGTTAAGATTAAAATTTGGCCAAACTGTGGCAGGTAGAAATTAGTTTTACTCTAGAAGTATTATATTTTATGAAGTTTATTTGAAGATTAAGAAATAGAGAAAATACAAAATAAGAAAAGCATGTGTCTAGGCCCAGAGAGCCCATTCACAACTATTCACATCTTGCCTGCTAGGTGGAGAGCTGCATCTCCTTGGAAGAGGAAGTAGGAAAGAGCTAAAACTGTAGGCAGAGACTCTTTAAATAATAATTAATTCTAGGCTAGGTAAGAATCTCAGTGAGATTAGAGGGCATCTTGGGAACTAGAGCAAGGGCTTCTGGGGATTGGAATCCGGTGTTCAAGTTTCCATTTTTACAGTTTGCAAGTATTTGAATGCTCCCAAGTAGAAGAGGGATTGGATTTGTTAGAATCAATGGGAGGAAAACCAGGAGAGACAAATTTCAACTCCCTAGATACTAAAAACAACTTCTCTGTTATTTGGGGGCAAAAGTGTGATGAGATTCCTTAGAAAGTTAGGTATTTACTACCACTTGTATTCTTTAATAGGAAGCTGTGGGGTGACCATTGGATCACTGAATGTTTGAGTTAGAAGGCACCCAAGTTAACATTTTCAAATTTTATAGATAAAAGAAACTGCAATAGAGAGAGAGTAAAGGACTTGGTTAAGGTCACACAACTAATTAGTAACAGCTGACCCCCATATCCTGACTGATTCCTATACAAGACTACCAGATAGGCTACACCCATAGGGCAGGCCAGCAGTGAGGCCCCACCCCCACAGCCTGACTTGACTCCTTTGCAAGACTACCAAGTAGGCCACACCCCCTGAGCAGGCCAGCAAGGAGGCCCTACCCCCACAGCCTGACTGATTCCTGCACAAGACTACCAGGTAGGTCATACCTTCAAGGCAGGCCTACTCCTAAGGAAATCAGAAATAAATCCCCCCCACATATGCGAGAAAATAATGAGTTTCCCTATTGTTCAAACCAGTTTTGCTGAGGTCCCCCTGCCCTTGAATAAATCAACAGAGAGGATCCCCTGACTGTTTCAAGCCAGCAGGGTGGCCCTCAGTAATGCTCTTCCATGGTATAAGCAAGTAGCAAGGACCTTTCACTATGAAAGTGAGCTATAGTGAGGTCCCTCCCCAGCTCAAATCAGAACCTAGACCTAAGACTCATACAACTTAGAATCAAAAACCCCGAGCCCCACAAGCAGAAGTTTGGCATAATGAGTTCACCAACTCAGGAACAGTGTCCAACTTTAAAGGAAAAGGAAGTACAGAAGAAAATAAATCCTTAAAATTTGAATTGTGCAAATGGAAAATAATGATTCCAAGAGACAGCAAGAAACAAACAAAATGAAAAGATTGAAAAGATAGAAAAAATGTGAAATTTCTCACCAGAAAAACAACTGACCTTGAAAATAGATTGAAGAGAAAATTTAAGAATTATTAGACTACCTTAAAGTCATAATCAAGAAAAGAACATTGTATTTCAAGAAGTTATCAAGAAAAATTGTCCTGGTATTCTAGAGGGTAAAATAGAAATGGAAAAAATATAACAATCATCTCCAAAAAAGTCATCCCCAAATTTAAAATCTCGGGAATGTTATAGCAAAATTCCAGAACTCCCAGGTTAAGAAGAAAATACTACTGGGAGCTAGAAAGAAACAATTTAAATATTATGGAGCCACAGTAAAGATAACACAAAATTTTGCTGCATCTACCATTCAGAGGACCTGGAATATGATATTACAAAGGGCAAAAGTGACAGGATTACAACCAAGAATTACATAACTAGCAAAAATGAGTATAATTCTTCAGGGAGTAAAATGAATATTTAATGAAATTGAGAACTTTCAAACATTCATAATGAAAAGATCATAAAACTGCATAGAAAATTTAAAATTCAAATTTCAGAAGGTTCATGAGAATCATAAGATGGGCAACAGGAAAGAGAAATCATAAGAGATTCAATAAGGTTGAACTGCTTATAATCTTACATATAATGATAGCATTTATAATTCTTTAGGAACTTTTATTTATGCCAAGAATTCAGGGATGGTTAGATATTAGGAAAACTATCAATATAATTGACCATATCAGTAACAAAACCAACACTCAAAGAACTCTAAAACTGTGCATATTCCTTGATTCAGCAATACCATTACTTAGTCTTTATTCCAAAGAAATCAAATGAAAAAGTAAAGGATCTATTTGTACACAAATATTTATTGCAACTCTTTTTTTTTGTGATAGCAAGGAATTGTAAAGGGAGGAGTTGTCCAATAATTGGGGAAAGGCTGAACAAGTTGCAGTATATGGTAGTAATGGAATGTTATTGGGTTATAAGAAATAACAAGCAGGATGATTTCAGAAAAAATCTGAAAAAAAAAAAAACTTACATTAACTGATACAAAGTCAAGTGAGCAGAACCAGGAGAACATTGTACACAAGACAATCATATTTTTGATGAACAACTATGAATGACCAAATTATTCTCAGAAGTGCAGTGATCTAAGATAATTTGAGGCTCATAATGAGGAATGCCATCTGCCCTCTGAGAAAGAACTGATGGAGTATGAATGCAGACTCAAACATACTATATTTCATTTTCTTTCCTTTTTTCTTTTCTTTTGAGATCTCTTCCACAAATTAATAATATAGAAAAATTTTTCACATAATTACATATGTAAAATATATATCAGATTGCTTACCATCTCAGGAAGGGGGAAGAAGAGGGAGAAAGTGAGGGTCATAGGAATGGAGTGATTTGGAACTCAAAACTTTAACAAAAATGTTAAAAATTATTTTTACATGTAATAGGGAAAACAAAATCTTGTTAAAATAAATATGTATTTTCAGGAAAATAAAATTTCTCTAATAACTGTAGATTTAAAAAAATCTCATTTCACACTCAATCCATCATCTCTGTCTGACAAATCCAATGTTTCATTGGTTCTTTTGTATCACATTAGGGATGCTATTGAGAGTACCTATTATTTTTAATATTACTGAGATTAGATCTTATGTTTACAAGGTCATAGATTTAGAGCTTCAAAGTACCTTAGAAGTCACCTGTCCCTACTACATTATTATACATATGAGGAAACTAAGGCTCAGAGAGTTTAATTGACTTGCCTAATTTTATATATTCAGTAGCAGAGTTAGAATTCAAATTTGACTTCCCTTTCAATAGCTTTAGTTTGCTCCCTTCTAATTCAACTTGATTCAAATTGGAATTTATTTCCACTTTATTTATTTTTTGTTTGTTTCATTTGTTTAGAAACTCAAGCATTATGTAGAATATGGGGAGCTGTTCTTCATGTCTCTTCAGCTACATTGTGCTTGGGTCAAGTTCACTTGCTTTGTCACTTTAACTGGGTTCTTGTTCAACACCAGAAATCAATGTTTAGCTGTGAATAGATTGTAAACATGCCTATTCTTAAATAGGAATCCAGCAGTAGGAGCTCAGCAGACTTTTGCAGGCAACAGGAGAAAAAAAACACAACAGAATTTGTTCCCCTTAGCTAGGGCAGATTGCATTAACACACATATTGATTGACCCTTTTTTGGTCCCTCAATTTGTGTTGTGTGGATTTGAAACAGCTGGATTCCATTGTTTCATTCCCCATATAATATAAACAAACTCAAAAACATGTTTTTAGCTTCTGAAATTGTTAAACAGGAAGCATTCTTCAGAGATAAGAAAAACATATCTTAATAACAATGATAATAATAGCAAAATGGTATGCATTTTTATAGGAAAAAAGAAAGAAAATGAAGTGAAGCCAAATCCTTTTCTTGATTTTCTATCAGCATTACAACATTAGCTTTCATTTTTATAATTCTATATTACATTGTATATTCAGACTCATAGTCCTATTTATTTTTCATGCTTAAATGTTTCCCTTAATTTCTAAACTTTATACTTACAAACCAAAATAGTCCTTGAGATAGAATGAATGAATAATTTGTTTTTGTTTTATTGAGTGGTTATGAGGTGCAAAAAATTTTAAGTGCTGGGGATTTCAAAAGAAAGGAGAGTTCCTGCTTTCAAGGAACTTCCCTTCTAATGCGGAAAGATAACATTTATAGAAGGGTTTTTCTGGAAGTGATTAATATACTTAGTGCTTCTTAAGGTGTCATGTCAAATCTGATGGAAAGACATCTCTTTTGGTATCATTTCCACAGATGGGAAAATATATGTATTTTTGATGTGATGCCAAGAAATCTGACAGTGAGAACTTTCTTAAGAGTCTTAAATTGCTCTGGCTACTGAGGAAGTTGGTGATGCAGCACCCATAGAGGAAGGCACATATTTTAATTTTCAACAAAGGCTACTCAAATTGATGATGTCTTTGGGGGTTGGGTTGGAAGTGGGGCTGTTCATCTTAAGTGCTACTATTTCTGAAAACTCTTGGAGCTACTTGCCTATCACTGCCAGGTGTTCAGAGCTTGGAACTGGGGGGGAGGAGGGGTGGCTATGGATGGAGGAAGGATGTTGGGTTCCTTCTCTATAATGGCTTCTCCCCTCTTTCTTCATCCCCTCTTATTATCATAATTTTGTAGCATAATGTTCTTTTCTCAATGCACTTCTCAAAATTATTATATCTAAAGGCAACAAAATGGTGCAGTGGAGAGTGAACTTTACCTGGAATCAGGAAGATTTAAGTTCAATTCTGACCCAGGTACTTAATAGCTATGTGACCATGGGCAAGTCACTTAGCTTCTATCTGCCTCAATTTCCTCATCTGTAAATTGAATGAAAAAATTAAACCTATTTAGTAGAATTATGATTATCTTTAATAATAATAATAATAATAATAATAATAACTAGCATTAATAAAGTGCTTAACATTTGAAAAATACTTTACAAATATTATCTCATCTTATCCTTATGACAACCCTATTTGTAAAGTATTTTTCAAATGTTAAACACTATATTAATGCTAGTTATTATCATCATTATTATTATTATTAAAGATAATCATGATTCTACTAAATCTTTATATAACTTTTTAATATTGTGAAGGAGAATAAAGGTTTTGGGATAATAGAGGAGTAGTTTTTCTAGGTTCCACCAACCTGGAAAGGCTTCAAGTACAGATCCCGTTAATAATAGAATGTTTCTGTTCTCTGAATAAATTTAGAGAGCTTCTTCTTTAAAAGACCTAGACCACTAGGTAATAGATATTTTACTCATGCGGCAGCTTCTATTTTGTTCAGTAATTTAAGACATATCTGATTCTTCATGACCCCATTTGGGGTTTTCTTAACAAAGACACTAGAGTGGTTTGCCATTTTCTTCTCCAGCTCATTTTACAGATGAGAAACTGAGGCAATCCATGTTAAGTGACTTGACCAGGGTTATCCAGCTAGTATGCATCCAAGGCTGGATTTGAACTCAAGTCTTCCCTACTCCAGGTCTGATACTTTATTCACTGTGCCACCTAATGGCCCACAACTTCTGGATACCTTATCCTAAAATGTTCAATAGTGATGTTTTCCATTGGCAAATAGCACTCTTATACCAAAGAAACCAGCAAGTGATTGTCCAGCCTCTCTTTGAACACTACCAAGGAGGGAGAACCCCAACCCATTTTCCTAAGGCAGCCCATTCTAATTTTGGACAATATAAATTGTCCAAAAGTTTGTAGGGACACGATGCTCTCTTTGAAGCTTCCATGCTTTCCTCTTGGTTCTGTTCTTTAGGGCCAAAAAAAGAATAAACATAATGCTTCCTTCCCCTGGCAACCCTTCAAATACACAAAGAGAGCCTTGGTGTCTCCTCCTCTTCCTCTAAGTCACTAATTCTGCTTTAGTTTTCCAGACTAACCATTCTGATTTCCTTCAACTGAGGCTCAAATGACATGTATCCGGGGCCTTTTCACATCCTAGTTGCTCTCTTCTTGACCCTCTCTAGCTTTTCTTTTATCCTTCTTAAATCATTGTGTCCATAACTAAACACAATAACACCACAGATAAAGTCTGTCTAAGGTGGAGGCTGGTAGGGCTATTGCCTTCCTATATCACCCTTTCAGAGCCTCAGATGCCTCATCAATAAAATGGGGATAGAATCTACTATAGCTCACAGCAGTGTTAAGGAGGAAAGCACTTCACATATCCTAATATTTTGTGAAATGTGAATTGTTATGAACATTTTCATTGCCATATCACCTGTTCAGACCGATTAGCAACCGTAACCAGCACTGGAAGCAGCATCCCAAGATGATGAGAAATAAGGACTCAGTCTTTGAGGAGCTTAATCTAAAGAATAAATCTGAAGTGGATTCATCCAGAACATCACAGCAAGCGTGTCTACTCTTGGCAAAAGTGCCATCAGATGCATTTTATGAGCCCTCTGGCCAGAAACTCAGTTTTATGCCTCATCTAAAAGAGGTGATAAACAACCCTGCCAACAAGTTGCTACAAACCCCTTTAGGAACTTTATATAAACTCTGATTACATAAGCTAGACAGAGTATTTTTTTTAAATCCCACCATTCCAGGGAAGAATTCTTCCTATTATTAGGGGACAAATTGGTTTTCCAACACAAATTGTAAATACTGGAGTTGCTTACCTGTTCTAACATCTCACTCTCTCAATTCCCCCTCCTTCCCAAGTAGGATTACCAGAGAAGTGCTAATAAAATGTGTATGCGGTGGTTCATGCCCATTTCAATATTATTCTCTTGCTATTCAAGCCAGTGAATAGAAAACAAATTTAAATCATGATAAAAGCCCAGACAGATGCTATCCATAATGTTAACTACTTGTCATTCCCAGAGATGTATTTTGTCTCCCTTGGGAATGGAATTTCTCATCTCTCCTTACTGTAAAGCAGTAACATTTATTGTCTCTGAGCAAAAACTACAAGGCACTCACTTGGTTGATGTGTTTTCTCAGAATAGAGTTTTACAGTTTATAGTTTTCTTCCTTGGCCACCTGTCTCTGCTTTCAGCCTATGTGACAAGGATGCATTCTGGTTTGGAAACAAGGATGGCTGAGAAGGTAGAGTTAATTGCAATTTTGTGGGTGTCTCTTTTTCTTTCTTTTCTTCCACTCTCCTAGCTCTTCTACTCAGTCCTCTTCCCTACACAAATTAGAAGCAGCTTAGATTTGCCTCCAAAAGCTCTGACTTTGTCCCTTACTTGCTATGCTTTGGGGAAGTTACCTCCCTTCTCCAGATATCAGTATTCCCATCTGTAAAATGAAGTCATTGTGCTCCATGACTAAAAAGGTCCCTCCCTTGCATCTTTACGATCCTGGGAGTAGTACAAGCATAATTTTCCTAGCTAATGCTGGCCAGCAAAATTACTGATGGATTATTCATTTTGGAGTGAAAGGTAAGTGACAGTGGCTGAATGGCATGATGGTATTTCTTTTAAAAATGGTCTGTGGATAGACATGGAACAGAAGACAAAATAGTAGGCTGAGAGATGGCATCAAATGCCCATTTTGTCGGTAACTGGGCAATTTTCAGAAAGTTAACCTTGCTATTCCTGAGTTTATTCCTCTCTTTTAATGTAAAGAGAATACATTAAATTATATTCAACATTTCTTCTTTCTCTAGCATCCTCTGATTCAAGTGTGCTGGGGAAGGGAAAAGAAAAGGAGGTATGCTGCTTCAGACATGCCTTAAGAGGGAAAAAAAAAGTTTGGGAACAATTTGAGGATTACGGGATAATAGGGTCTGCCATTCATATAACACTTTGAATCTTGTCAAGTCTTTATGCTCATTATGACATTTAAATCTCACAATTCTGTGAAGTAAATCTGAGAGGTATTATTAACATCATTTTATAGATTAAGAAATTGAAACATAGAGGTTTAATGACTTGTCCAGACACACAGCTAGGGATTTGAAATTAAGTATTTGTGGCTCCAAATCCAGTACTTTATTTACTATGCCAGGTTTTGTCTCTTTTTTAGCAGCTTAGAGTTCAGCTGATTTGGGATATCCCATGGCTAAAAGGACATGAAATAATTTATTCTAAACAGACTTGCTTTAATCTCTCTACCTCTTCTTTCCTTCTCCCTTACTCTTCATAGAGCAGCTCTACAGGAAGACCTAAAGGCTTTGTTCAATAAATACATGATGATAATGATTCTGATGATTAGATATCTCTTTTCTTTTCACTCTACCAGAACTGATGAGGAGATAATAAAATGGTGCAGATAACTGGGATGAAAATGGGGACAAAGGACTTGGAGTAGGATAAAATTCCAAAATTTAATAAGGAATCTGAAAGTATTTGGGCAAGAGTAAATTGCCTCAGATATTTAGAAGATATCCAGTCTCATAATATTGAGGGTATTGTTACTGTTTTTATTTACCCCTCATTTCAAGCCTGGTAGCAATCCTCCACCTATTACATCTATTTTTCTAAAAGCTTATAGTCTAAAGTAGGTAATTCTGCACTCTCAATGATTATGCCACTAAACATTATCTCATTATATATACACATTCAGGTAGGTTCTACCAAGCTGAAATGTGTCAGATCATAGTCCTAGCATTGGATTATACTTCTTTTATCAAACAAAGAGATCCACAAAATATAGAGAAGCTCATTACCAGGAGATTGCAGTGCTGTAGAAAAACAAAACCTCAATTTGGAATCAACAGGGCTTCAAATCACCTTGGACAAATTATTTGCCCCCTTTAAGTCTTGGTTTCTTTATATGTATAAGGAAGGGGGTTAGACTAGAAGACATCTAAGATTCCTTCTAATCCTGAGCTATGATCTTATGTCCTGTGGTCAATACATAATGACCATTTTTTTTAGCCTCAGAAACCCATGAAGACAGTCTATGATGGGTTGTGAGGAGTTGTGAGGTTCAGGGGCAGAAGGAGGAAGTCATCCTGAGAAAAACCAGATAGATCAATGAGTTATTAAAGATAGTACTTTGATTTTCAATCACATCTCTCCCTGGCTCATCTTACTTTCTCTACCTTCCTCAAATACACAGAGGCAGAACCGTGCTACTTAAGGCACAGCTTATGTCTGACCCCTTTACTGAGGGATTTGTGTTGAGCAGTTTGCAGGGCTGCTAGCACAAGCTGTTTCTTCTCTGCTGCCCTCATCTTCCATCAAGCTTTGGGATTATCACATTTCAGAATTGCTTCCTGCTGTGGTCTCTTCTGGTCTTGTTGGGAGATTAAGAAATGAAAGTAAAATATAGTTTCTTTGATGGCCAGAACATGGATAGTATCTTGACAGGAAAGGCCCTTTAAGGTCAGAGGCAATACTAGTCAATTCTGGAAGAAAAATAAAGTATTCTGAGTGGCTTGTGATCCAATCACCTTAAAATTAAGGGCAAATATGTAGCAGTTCCTTCAAATGGCTTTCTAAGAAATAGCTGGCATCTTTCTCAACCAGCCATCTGGTTACTAGTTAAAAATTTTAATTCTACAAACATTTAATGAATGATTGCTATGCAGTTCTCATCATGTTAAGTACTGAGAAAAACAAAGACAAAAATAAAAATGTTCTTGCTTTCAAAGAGTTTATATTCTCCGCCAGACTCCTAAACAATATTTTCATATATCTCCACAAGTGAGTTTCAAGATGCTATACTTTCAGCTCAGTTCCACAAGTCTTTATTAAGAATTTACAGTGTACAGAGAAAGAAGCTAGGTGTTGAAGAAAATACAAATTTTAGAGAAATCATGGTCCCTGCTCTGATGGGGCTTTCCATATTGAGAGAGGATATCTAAGGAGAGAAGGCTCATTACTTATTGAGGGTATTCAGAAAGACTTCATGGAGGAGTGCGATTGGGACTGAACTTTAATGTGAGGTACATTTCCAACAATGTCTTGGAAATGGGATAGGATAGTATTCCAGTATTCTATAGGGGACAGAAAGAGAGAAAAGGCATGAAAGCACAAAAGTACGAGATGCTTATGAAAGATAGTGAGTTAGGGTTTTTGTTAGTATTTCTTATGTGTGCATAGTATGATGAGATAAGGGTGGGAAACTGGATTACAGGACCAAGTCATGAAGAAACACTAAAGAATCTGAACTTAATTTGGTGAGCAAGATGGAGTCTATCAATGAGGTAAACTGGCAATAATTGAAAGGATTACTTTAAGAGAGAAAGAAGTGAATTTGGTAAGATTTGCAATAGATCGGGCCAAAGATATTGACATCCTTTACCAAGTTGGTGGCAGTAGGAACAGAGAAGAAGGAATGGATGTAAAGTAGTGGGAAGTTAAGAGTGTGATTGAAAGAACTTTACTGAATAGGGGAAGTAAGGAAGAAACATTAAGAGCTTCAGTATAGAAGACTGGGTAAAAGGCTATCCCTTAGACAGAAATAAGAAAGTTGAGCAGAGGGTGGAAAAAGTTTTGTTTTATACAAATAGACTTTAGACTTGAGATTTTGTGGGAGAAGGAACTCTCCTATTAGGAAACTCCTTGTAAGAGCACATTGTGCTTCTCTGAAATTTTGTCTTGACAATTATGTTGAACATTGAATCAAACAGGTAATATGTGCCACGAAGTAGGCTTTTAACACAGTTCTTCCATGCTCTGAGGTCAGCTCCATAGCTACTAAACCAAATGACTTCAATTTTAGAAACAGATTAATCCTTTGACCTAGGACCCTATCTCCAAACCAGGTTTTGCACAGTGACTCATGGAAACAAGTGACTGGTGGGGAAATAAGGAAAAAATGGTTACTGCATAAAACATACAGAAAATTAGTCTGTAGCTGAATCTATTACCCCACATCCTATTAGACAAGGGCAGGGAACTCATTCCTCCTCTGAACACTCTAATCCCCGTGTTTGATGCTTATTTGCTTATATCACTTGATTTTCCCTAGGAAGAGAATATTTGGGCATGTTCTGAAAAAGATGAATCTTTCTGTGTGTGTATGCATGTGTGTGTGTGTGTGTGTGTGTGTGTGTGTGTGTGTTTACCACTATGAAGTTGTCAACCATTTGCCTAGTTATTATTCTGTTCACCAATCAGTGACTTTGTGCCCAACTAGCCTGTCAAGGAGATCATTTCCAGACCTTCATGACTAGGATGGCTAGTCTTATTACTGCATCCTTAAAATTATGTTTATTTTCACTTAACTGAGTAAAAGAAGGAGATGAGGGAATATATTTTAGAAAACACAGAGATGATTTTCTTGTGCTTTATTTGTTTTAACTTCTAATGAGATTTTTTAGAAGAGATTGGGGGCAGCAAAACATAATATTGACTCCTATTCTCATCCCCTAGGGATGGTCCATGTTCTGTCCTTACTCTTATAAGGGCAGCTTGTTATTGACTACCCAATCTGTGTTATGTCCTTGACAATTACTGGACAAACTGATCAATTTTCTGTCTTAGAATCTTTTGTTAATGCATGAGACACAGAAGCCTGAGCAGGTAGGAGGAGGGATGAAGTTCAGCAAACTAGCCACTTTTTCCCTCTAACAGGATCAGACAATCCAGAGCTAACAGAAGCCTTAGGGATAATTTAGCCCATTGGGTATATTTTACAGATATGAAAATTACAGACCATAGGGCTGTAGGTGGACTCAGTTGCATAAGATTACATAGAGAGTAAATAATAAATTCAGTCTGGTTTGCTTCTCTTATACAACATTTGAATGTCTGTTTATGGGAAAAAAGGAATACATTTTCCTTGTTTCTTTTTTTAAAAAATTATTTACTTAATAATTTAGAATATTTTCCCATGATTCACGTTCTTTCCCCTCATCCCCCTCCCATAATCAATTAGCAATTCAACTGGGTATACATGTATCATTGATCTAGACCTATTTCAATATAATTAATATTTGTAATAGTGTAATAGAGTAATCATTTAGAGTCGATATTCCCATTCATATCCCCATTGACCGATGTGATCAATCAAAAGTTTTTCTTCTGTGTTTCTACTCCCAGAGTTCTTCCTCTGGATATGGATAGCATTCTTTATCATAAGTACCTCAGAATAGTCCTGGATCATTGCATTGCTGCTGGTAGAGAAGTCCATTATGTTCAATTGTGCCATTATGTTTCAGTATCTGTGTACAAATTCTCCTGGTTCTGCTCCTTTCTCTCTGCATCAGTTCCTGGAGATCATTCCCATTCATATGAAATTCCTCCAGTTCATTATTCCTTTAAGCACAATAGTATTCCATCATCAACAGATACCACAATTTGTTCAGCTGTTCCCCAGTCAAAGGGCACCCCCTCATTTTCCAATTTTTTGCCACCACAAAGAGTGCAGCTAAAAATATTTTTGTACAGTTCTTTTTCCTTATGATCTCTTTGCGGTACAAAACCCAGCAGTGGTATGGCTGGGTCAAAGGGCAGACAGTATTTTATTGTCCTTTGGGCATAGTTCTAAATTGCCATCCAGGATGATTGGATCAATTCATAACTCCACCAGCAATGCATTAATGTCCCAATTTTGCCACATCCCCTCCAACATTTATTACTTTCCTTTGCTGTCATGTTAGCCAATCTGCTAGGTGTGAGGTGATATCTCAGAGTTATTTTGATTTGCATCTCTCTAATTATAAGAGATTTAGAACACTTTTCATGTGCTTATTGATAGTTTTGATTTCTTTATCTGAAAATTGCATATTTATGTCTGTTGCCTATTTATCGATTGGGGAATGGCTTGATTTTTTGTACAATTGATTTAGCTCCTTATAAATTTGAATAATTAGACCTTTGTCAGAGGTTTTTGTTATAAAGATTTTTCCCAATTTGTTGTTTCCCTTCTATTTTTTGATGCATTGGTTTTGTTTATACAAAAACTTTTTAAATTTTATCTAATCAAAATTATTCATTTTATATTTTGTGATATTCTCTATTTCTAGTTTGGTCTTAAATTCTTTTCTTTCCCATAGATCTGACAGGTAGATTTATTCTATGTTCACCTAATTTACTTATAGTTTCCTTCTTTATATTTAAGTTATTCACCCATTCTGAATTTATCTTGCTGTAGGGTGTGAGATATTGATTCAAATCTCATCTCTCCCATACTATTTTTCAGTTTTCCCAGCAGGTTTTTGCCAAATAGTGGGTTCTTGTCACAAAAGCTGGGGACTTTTGGTTTATTGTACACTATCTTGCTGAGGTCATTTGCCCCAAGTCTATTCCATTGATCCTCCCTTCTGTCTCTTAGCTAGTACCATATTGTTTTGATGACCACTGTTTTATAGTCCAGTTTAAGATCTGTACTACTAGGCCCTGATTCTTTACATTGTTTTTCATTATCTCCCTTCATATTTTTGATCTTTTGTTCTTCCAAATGAACTTTGTTATACTTTTTTCTAATTCAATAAAAAAAAAGTTTCTTGGTAGTTTGATAGGTATGGCATTAAATAAGTAAATTAAATTGGGTAGGATTGTCATTTTTATTGTTAGCTCGTCCTACTCAAGAGCAATTAATGTTTTTCTAATTGTTTAGATCTAGTTTTAATTGTGTAGAAAGTATTGTGTAGTTGTGTTCATGTAATTCCTATATTTGCCTTGGCAAATAGATTCCTAAATATTTTATATTATCTAGGGTGATTTTAAATGGAATTTCTCTTTCTAGTTCTTGTTGCTGAGTTATATTGTAAATATATAGAAATGCTGGTGATGTATGTGAGTTTATTTTGTATCCTGAAACTTCTCACTAGCATTTTAGATGATTCTCTAGGATTCTTTAAGTATACCATCATATCATCTGCAAAGAGTGATAGTTTAGTCTCCTCATTGCCTATTTTAATCCCTTCAATTTCTTTTTTCTTCTCTAATTGCTATTACTTGTATTTCTAGTACAATGTTAAATATTAGAGGTGATAATGGGCATCCCTACTTCACTCCTAATCTTATTGGGAAGGCTTTTAATTTATCTCCATTGCAGATGATGCTTCCTGATTTTAAATATATGCTGTTTATTATTTTTAGGAAAGGCCCTTCTTTTCCTATACTTTCTAGTGTTTGTTTTTTTTTATAGGAATAAGTTGTATTTTTTCAAAGACTTTTTTGGCATCTATTGAGATAATCTTGTGATTTCTGTTTGTTTGGTTGTTAATATGGTCAATTATGTGTTTGGTTTTCCTAATATTAAACCATTTTTCCATTCATGGTATAAATATCACCTGATCACAGTGAATAATCCTCGTGATCACTTGCTGGAGTCTTTATGCTAGTATTCTATTTAAGATTTTTGCATCTATGTTCATTAAGGAGATTTGTCTGTAGTTTTCTTTCTCTGTTTTTGGCCTGCCTGGCTTTGGAATCAGTGCCATATTTGTGTTCTAAAAGGAATTTGGTAAAACTCCTTCTTTGCTTATCTTGTCAAATAGTTTGTATCGTATTGGGATTAGTTGTTCTTTAAATATTTGATAGAATTCACTTGTGAATCCACTTGGCCTGGGGATTTCTTCTTAGGGAGTTCATTCAGGGTTTGTTCAATTTCTATATCTGATATGGGATTATTTAATTATTATATTTCAGTTTCTGTTAATCTAGGCAGTTTATATTTTTGTAAATACTCAACCTTATCATCTAGATTGCTGTATTTGTTGCCATATAATTGGGCAAAATAGTTCTTAAAAATTACCTTAATTTCCTCTTCATTAGAGGTGAGGTCTCCCCTTTCATTTTGGATACTGTTAATTTGGTTTTCTTCTTTCCTTTTTTTATTAGATTAACCAGTACTATCATGATTGTGACCCCTATCTTCTTTTTCTCAGTTGATGCCCAATAGATTTTGCTCCAGTCTCTTACCTTTATCCTGTGTTTGCCTCATATGTGTTTCTTGTAGACAACATATGGTAGGATTTTGGTTTCTAATCCACTTGCTATTTGCTTTTCTTTCATGGATGAGTTTATCCCATTCATATTCAGAATTATGATTACTACCTGTGTACTTCCCATCATTTTGATTTCCTCTCCTATTCCTGCCTTTTCTTCTTTCAGTATTTCCTTCAACACCAGTGTTTTGCTTTTAATCAATCCCCTAATCTTATTTTAATTCTCTTCCTATCCCATCCCCTCTTATTCCCCTCTTATTTTTCTTTAGGTTATATTAAATTATTAGGTTAAATTACATTCCCTCCTCACTCTCTTTCCCTCGCTTTTCATACTCCCTGCCCCAATCAACCCCTTCATTTTCCCCTCTCAACTTCCCTGTAGAGTAAGAATTCTATATCCCAATGTATCTTTATGTTCATCCCTCTCATATCCAATTACACTGAGAGTAAGGTTCATTACCACTCTCATTCTCTCCTTCTTATAAAAGTATTCTTCCCCTCCCTCTCCCATGTACCACTTTATGTGGTATAATTCATCCTATTTTTCTTCTTCCTTCAAGTTTCTCTTGGTGTCATCTTCTATTCCCTGCTCCCCTATTTTTTACATATCATCTAAAACTACTTAGTATCCCAAACTCTACCTATCAATAATTCTTCTATCTACTATGATAGTGATAACCATTTTTGAGGATTACAAATATCATTTTCCATATAAAAATATAAACAATTTGACCTTATTGAAGTCCTTACTTTTTTCCCCTCTTTCTTTTTACCTTTTCATGTTTCTCTTGAATTTTGTATTTGGACATCAAATTTACCATTTAGTTCTGGTCTTTTCTTTACAAATACTTGGAAATCTTCTATACTTTCCCCTAGAAGTATATAGTCAGTTTTTTTGTTTATACTTGCATGTCTATTTCCCACCTTTTTTGCCAAGTTTGTTCTGTCTTTCTTACTTGGTTCTTGATCTCCCATGAGTTCCTTGAGAACTTGTGACCAATTTCCATTTTTTTTTTTTTGGTAAAGTTTGGATGTCTTTGCCATTGCCTCTGTGCTTTGCTCCTTTTCTCCATAGACGTTGTCCAATGTCAGAGGTTTTCTCTATTGCATCTTCTTCTTTTCTTCTTCTTCTTCTTCTTCTTCTTCTTCTTCTTCTTCTTCTTCTTCTTTCTTCTTCTTCTTCTTCTTCTTCTTCTTCTTCTTCTTCTTCTTTCTTCATCTTCTTCTTCTTCTTCCTTCTTCTTCTTCTTCTTCTTTCTTCTTCTTCTTCTTCTTCTTCCTTCTTCTTCTTCTTCTTCTTCTTCTTCTTCTTCTTCTTCTTCTTCTTCTTCTTCTTCTTCTTCTTCTTCTTCTTCTTCTTCTTCTTCTTCTTCTTCTTTTTCTTCTTCTTCTTTCTTCTTCTTCTTCTTCTATTATTATTATTATTATTATTTTGGTACTTGCAGATTGTAGTCCTTGGTTGCTGGTGGACATTGCTGTGTTAGTTTTATCTTTCCTTCTCAGCCAGAAGTCTGAGTGCAGAGGGCAGTCAACTCTCAGTGTCACAGGCTACATAGAAGTTTTTGCCCTGAGGTTATTTTTCGAGTCTCTGCAGTGTCTGCTGTGGACAGCCTTAGAGATTGCTAAGGCCTTTGCTCTGACTCTAGCATGGTAGGTGATGTTTGGGAGGGGTGATCAGCTCATGCTTTGGTAGTTATGATTTTACCATCTTGTAGTATGGAAAAGCCCAAGCCCTGGCTGCCTTTAAGACTGTGCCCTTTGGCAGAGCCTCTTCCCTTGTCTGATTTTGATTTTTATCCTTTTGAGAAGCTTTGTTGTGATTGGTAGTAGGAAGAGTCATGGAGTTCCTTCTACACGGCAGTCATCATAGCCCAGAAGCTATCTTCTTTCTCAAGGTCTTGGTTAAGGCTTCGATTTCAAAGGAAAACTTGAACACTACCAAGGAAAGAAGCCTTTTTGGGAAGCTTGTTTGAAGCCTTGGGACCCAGGCTTTTATAACCCCATTTTCTATCATGGAGACTAAAGGGAAAATTGGATATTTTTGCAGTTTGTCAAGAAAAAATTACAATCCAAGCAAATCTTCCCAACAATCTCATTCTTAACAACTAATCCAGTATAGGCAAAATACTAATCACTATTGTGTAATTTGGATATTAAAGAGATTTCTAATTATATACTGAGCCTTGACACAGGCAAGTAGCATAACCATAGAGTAATGTAGCAGAGTTGGATTCTATCTGAGCTCTGGGCAAGCCATCAGACTACTCAGCACCTTGGTTTTATCACTCACAAAATTAGAATACTAATTCTTAGATTATGAATATGCAAAAAAATTTTTTTCGATCAAAAAATTCACAGAATAATTTAAATGAAGTGCACTAACTCACTAGATTTTGTTCCCACTAGATCTGACTGTTGCCTGTGATGCTTATTGCTTGGGACACCTTAAGTAAGTTATCCTTTCTCTATAGATTTCAGTTCCCTTATCTGAAAAATGAGGGTGTTAGAATAGATCAGTTGTGTTAATCTCAAATAAAAACCAGGCCAATAATTCTTACATAAAGACCTCTGAGGATCCCATATTGACTTTGCTTTAAAATATAATGCTTTTATTATATTTTTATTTATTTTACTATTTTGTTAGAAATTTCCCAATTACATTTTAATCTGGTTTGGGCAGCATTCATATAATCTCTAATGCCTCTGCCAGAAAAAAAATCCTATATATTTGTAAGCCTTTGAAAGAGTATATGTTCTTTATTTTAAGTAATAGTTTTTAAGTAGTGATTAAGGATATATTGCAAAACATAATTATAAAACACAAATCCAAAGTGTTGATTATGAATCTCACCATCTATCTCCTACTAGAGAGGGTATGGTTATATATAGCTTAAGATGTTAGTTTTTAGATAGGACCAATATTTTGCTAGCCTCTGTGAGTTTCTTGTGGTTTTAATTTAATTATTTTTTTATTTGTTTAATGAAGGAGAAATAGGAGGGAGGTAGAATAAGGCAATTAAAATAATAATTCAAAAACTTAAAATAATGTAAGATTTATAGATAGTAGGGATTTCAGAGACCATCTATTTCACCCTATACTTTATTCAGTTAGTAAACATTTATTAAGGACCTGATATATGCTAGACACTATATTGAGTGCCAAGGATACAAAAAAAAGTAAAAAGTCAATCTGCCCTCAAGCAATACACAATATTATAAAGAAAATAACATGCAAATAATTTGTAAAAATTGATGTAAAAGCAAGCTAAATATAGGATATATTATATTCTAATTATCTCATATAGATATACACCTCTATAATTACATACACATGTATAATAATATATATGAACACACAAATACATACATATATATAATAATTTTTATACACATATGGTAATCTAAATTCATAGATGTGGAAGAGGGGATGGAACTTGCCTCAAATCACAAAGATTCTTAGAATCACAGCTGGTGTTTGATACCAAGACTTCTGTCTCATGAGGTCATATTCTATTGACTATAACAAGCTTTCTTAACTAGCTTCACAATCCCCTATCTGTCTCCAATACATAAGCACTCAAGGAAAAATAAAGGCCAGCAGAAGTTCAAAAGTACAATAATAAGGTTATATCCCCTTCTTAAAAGAACTGGAAATGTTCTCTCAGGCAGATCACAGAGTCAGGGACTCAAGTGGAAATGACTTATGGGCTAACAGAGCACTGGCTATAGAAATAGTAAATATTCTTATATAAAAATTGAGGAGACAGATCCACATTTACATAGTCTTTTTTTTTAAACATTATTTTATTTGGTCATTTTCAAACATTATTCATTAGAAACAAAGATCATTTTCTTTTTCTCCCCCCTCCCTCCCAGCACCCCTCCCAATGGCAATGCGTGATTCCTCTGGGTATCACGTGTCCTCGGTCTGAACTCTTTTCCATATGGTTGGTATTTTCATTAAGGTGTTCATTTAGAGTCGCTCCTTAGTTATATCCCCTCCACCCCTGTAGTCAAGCTGTTGCCTTTTCTCGGTGATTTTACTCCCACCGTTTGTCCTCTGTTTGAGGGTAGTGTTTTTTCTCCTTGATCCCTGCTGATTGTTCAGGGACACTGCATTGACACTAATGGAGAAGTTCATTATGTTTGATTGTACCACAGTGTATCAGTCTCTGTATGCAATGTTCTCCTGGTTCTGCTCCTCTCACTCTGCATCACTTCCTGGAAGCTGTTCCAGTCTCCATGGAATTCCTCCACTTTATTATTCCTTTTAGCACAATAGTATTCCATCACCAACATATACCACAATTTGTTCATCCATTCCCCAATTGAAGGGCATCCCCTCATTTTCCAATTTTTGGCCACCACAAAGAGTGCAGCTATGAATATTCTTGTTCAGGTCTTTTTCCTTATGATCTCTTTGGGATACAGACCCAGCAATGCTATGGCTGGATCAAAGGGCAGGCAGTTTTTTATTGCCCTTTGGGCATAGTTCCAGATTGCCCTCCAGAATGGCTGAATCAATTCACAACTCTACCAGCAATGAATAATGTCCTCACTTTGCAACATCCCCTCCAACATTCATTACTTTCCATAGCTGTCATGTTAGCCAATCTGCTAGGTGTAAGGTGATACCTCAGAGTTGTTTTGATTTGCATCTCTCTGATTATCAGAGATTTAGAGCACTTTTTTTTAAACCCTTACCTTCCATCTTGGAGTCAATACTTTGTATTGGCCTCAAGGCAGAAGAGTGGTAAGGGCTAGGCAATGGGGGTCAAGTGACTTGCCCAGGGTCACACAGCTGAGAAGTGTCTGAGGTCAGATTTGAACCTAGGACCTCCCGTCTCTAGGGCTAGCTTTCAATCCACTGAGCTACCCAGCTGCCCCTAGAGCACTTTTTCATGTGCTTGTTAATAGTTTTGATTTCTTTGGCTGAAAACTGCCTATTCATGCCCCTTGTCCATTTATCAGTTGGAAAATGGCTAAATTTTTTGTACAATTGATATTGTTCTTTATAAATTTGAGTAATTAGACCTTTGTCAGAGGTTTTTGTTATGAAGATTGTTTCCCAGTTTGTTGCTTCCCTTCTAATGTTGGTTACATTGGTTTTGTTTGTACAAAAACTTTTTAATTTGATGTAATCAAAATTGTTTATTTTACATTTTGTGACTCTTTCTATGTCTTGCTTGGTTTTAAATTCTTTCCCTTCTCACAGGTCTGACATGTATACTATTCTGTGTTCACCTAGTTTACTTATAATTTCATTCTTTATGTTCAAGTCATTCACCCATTCTGAGTTTATCTTGGTGTAGGGTGTGAGGTGTTGATCCAAACCTAATCTCTCCCACACTGACTTCCCATTTTCCCAGAGATTTTTGTCAAATAGTGGATTTTTGTTCCAAAAGCTGGGGTCTTTGGGTTTGTCATAGACTATCTTACTGAGGTCACTTACCCCAAGTCTATTCCACTTATACTCCTTTCTGTCTCTTAGCCAGTACCAAATTGTTTTGTTGACCACTGCTTTATAATAGAGTTTGAGATCTGGGACTGTAAGGCCACCTTCCTTTGTATTTTCTTTTCATTATTTCCCTGGATATCTTTGATCCTTTGTTTTTTCAAATGAACTTTGTTATATTTTTTTCTAATTCAGTAAAAAAAAATTTGGAATTTCAATGCATATGGCACTAAATAGATAGATAAGTTTCGGTAGGATGGTCATTTTTATTATATTGACTCATCCTACCCATGAGCAGTTAATGTTTTTCCAATTGCTCAAGTCTAGTTTTAGTTGTGTGGAGAGTGTTTTGTAGTGTTCATATAGTTCCTGTGTTTGTCTTGGGAGAGAGATTCCTAAGTATTTTATTTTGTCTAAGGTAGTTTTGAATGGGATTTCTCTTTCTAATTCTTGCTGCTGAGTTGTGTTGGAAATATATAGAAATGCTGATGACTTATGCGGGTTTATTTTGTATCCTGCAACTTTGCTAAAGTTGTTGATTATTTTGACTAGCTTTTTGGTTGATTCTCTAGGATTCCTTAAGTAGACCATCATATCATCCGCAAAGAGGAATAACTTAGTCTCCTCCTTGCTTATTTTGATGCGTTCAATTTCTTTTTCGTCTCTAATTGCTACTGCTAGAGTTTCTAGTACAATGTTAAATAATAGAGGTGATAATGGGCATCCTTGTTTCACACCTGATCTTATTGGGAAGGCTTCTAGTTTATGCCCATTGCAGATGATGTTAGCTGATGGTTTTAGATATATATTCTTTATTATTTTTAGGTAAGACCGTTCTATTCCTATGCTTTCTAGTGTTTTCAATTGGAATGGGTGTTGAATTTTATCAAATGCTTTTTCTGCGTCTATTGAGATAATCATGTGGTTCTTGTTGGTTTGCTTGTTGATGTGGTCAATTATATGGATGGTTTTCCTAATATTGAACCAGCCCTGCATCCCTGGTATAAATCCTAATTGATCATGGTGGATGATTCTTCTGATCTCTTGCTGGAGTCTTTTTGCTAGTATCCTGTTTAAGATTTTTGCATCTATGTTCTTTAAAGAGATTGGTCTGTAGTTTTCTTTCTCCGTTTTTGACCTGCCTGGCTTTGGAATCATTACCATGTTTGTGTCATAAAAGGAATTTTGTAGAACTCCCTCTTTGCTTATTATGTCAAATAGTTTGTATAGAATTGGGATTAGCTGTTCTTCGAATGTTTGACAGAATTCACTTGTGAATCCTTCTGGCCCTGGGGATTTTTTCTTAGGGAGTTCTTTGATGGCTTGTTCAATTTCTTTTTCTGATGTGGGATTATTTAAGAATTCTATTTCTTCTTCTAATAATCTAGGCAATTTTTATTTTTGTAAATATTTGTCTATATCACCTAGATTGGCATATTTATTGCCATATAATTGGGCAAAGAAGTTTTTAATGATTAACTTAATTTCCTCTTCATTGGAAGTTAGGTCCCCCTTTTCATTTATGATACTGTTAATTTGCTTTTCTTCTCTTCTTTTTTTAAAAATTAGATTGACCAGTACTTTGTATATTTTGTTTGTTTTTTCAAAGTACCAGCTTCTTGTCTTATTTATTAGTTCTATAGTTCTATCACTTTCAATTTTTAAAATTTCTCCCTTAATTTTTAGGATTTCTAATTTGATTTTCTTCTGGGTTTTTAATTTGTTTGCTTTCAAGTTTTTTTATTTACATGTCCTATTCATTGATCTCTGCCCTCCCTAATTTGCTAATATATGCACTTAGGGATATGAATTTTCCTTTGAGTACTGCTCTGGCTGCATCCCATAAGGTTGGAAAGTATATCTCACCATTGTCATTTTCTTCAATGAAATTATTAATTGTTTCTATGATTTGTTCTTTAACTAACTGATTTTGGAGCATCATATTATTTAATTTCCAATTGATTTTTGACTTTGCTCTCCATGACCCTTACTGATCATTATTTTTATTGCCTTATTATCTGAAAAGGTTGAATTGATTATTTCTGCTTTTCTGCATTTGTATGCCATGTTTTTATGACCTGGTGTATGGTCAATCTTTGTGAATGTGCCATGTGCTGCTGAAAAGAAAGTGTATTCCTTTTTGTCCCTATTTATTTTTCTCCATATATATTAACTCTAATTTTTCTTGGATTCCATTCACCTCTTTTTTATTTATTTATTTTTTATTTGATTTGTATAAATTTGATAGTGGTTCATTTGGATCTCCCACTAGTATAGTTTCATCATCTATTTCCTCCTTCAATTGTCCTAGTTTCTCCATTAGAAATTAGGGTGCTATACCATTTGGTGCATACATGTTGATTAGTGATATTTCCTCGTTGTCTATAATCCCTTTTATCCGGATATATTTACTTCCCTATCCCTTTTAATCAGATCTATTTTTGCTTTGGCTTTGTCAGATATCATGATTGGTATTCCTGACTTCTTTCTGTAAGTTGAGGCCCAGAAGGTCTTACCCCAAACTTTAATTCTGACCTTGTGAGTATCTACCCACCTCATGTATTTTTTTTTGAAAACAACATATTGTAGGGTTTTGGATTCTAATCCATTCTGCTATTTGTCTATGTTTTATGGGTGAGTTCATCCCATTCACATTCAATGTTATGATTGTCATTTGTGAATTCCCCAGCATTTTGATTTCCTCCCCTAATTCTTACCTTTCTTCTTTTGCTATAACCTTTTAAACCAGTGGTTTACTTTAAATCAGTCCCCCTAGTCCCCTCCTTTGTTAGGCTTCCCTTTCTGGCCCCTCCCTTTTTGTTCTCTTCCCCTTCCCCCTTTCCTTCCCTTCCTTTTTGTATTCCCTCCCCCACTGCCCCCCCTTAGTTTTCCCTTCTTCATAGTGTTCGCAGTTTACAAGGGCCCCCACATTCTGCGTGCTCTCCAGTGCACAGTTTAAAAAAATAGACTCGAATACAGGACTACAATCCCCATAATTCCTTGCTCCACTTCTCCAGAATGCTTTGTAATCTCGCCTGGGCTGAGATCGAGAAGGTATTTAACCTGATTGTAAAAGCTTTTGGCTCTCTTTTGGACTTCCATTTTGGGGAAGATGTGGCTCTTTCCATAATGTAGGTGAGGTCTTGTCTAGGCCTCTGGCCTAGGCACGAGTTTTTTCTTACTTGTATATTCTTAAATTCTCAACCTTTAATAAACCTCATAAAATATAATACTCCTTGCAGAGAGAAACTAATTTCTACCTGCCTCAGTCTCCCCTAAATTTTCATCTTTACAGCAGGGGTCTCCAGTGAAACCATTCTGAGGGGTAGTTCCCTGGCAGTCTTCATTAGATCCCAAGAACCCTGGTGTGTCCCCCCAGACAGAGACATTCCTCACTCACTCACTGTCTCCCATGAGCATGCTGGCCCCTACTCTGATTCCGTAGGTGAGGTGGGGGAGGGTAGCTCAGTTCACGTTTTTGTGCAAGCTTTGCTTCCTTCTCATAGTATGGAAATGTTCAAACCCCACATACCTTCATTGCTGTGGTGTACTGGATTGTCCCTCCGTTCTTCCAAGGATGATTTTTATGCTCTTTTGAGGTAGTCTACTTCATTTGGTGCCAGGGGAGAGGAAGTGATTCGCGTCTAGATTGTAGCCATGTTTACCTGGAAGTCCCCTTTACATAGTCTTAAAAAATATCAGATCAGATTTTCAAATCTCATAGCACACTGCCTAGTCAATGGTACATATTTTAATTTGTATTAAAGTTATTTGTGGACAGTGACCCTGATGAAATCAAGACCTGAATCTAGATCTCATACTTCATATCTGTATGACCAGGCACTTAACCCCTTGGAGCTATAATTTCCTCATCAGTAAAGCAAGCTATCTGGACAGCTAGTCAAAGGACTTAACATTTTTTTTTCCCTAGAAGCAACAGGAATCCACTTCAGTTTATAAAATAAAGGAATAATATGCTCATATCTGTGTTTAAGGAAAATTATTCGACTCCTGGCACCAAGATGGCAGATTGAGGAGGCCACTTGTCTGATCTCTTCCAAATTCCCCTGCAAACCACATTAAGCCCCTCATCAAATCTTAGAGCAGTGTGGCAATTGTAATACAGAGAAGTTTGGAAAATAAGTAGGGAAAACTTCCAGCTACAGGGGTGAAAGGAGAGGACAGTCTAGAATAGGAAGGCAGAGAAGGGGCAGACTGCACATGGGGTGAAGACCCTGATCCCACAGCAGAGAGGCTTCAATACTGCAAAAGCCAGCAGCAAATTCTCACCCCCACTACAGGTCAGCAGGGAGACCTCATTTAGACCTAAACTTATAGCTGGGTTTGCCCAAGACAGCAGTCAGTCCCCACCTCCAGGGCAAATCCATGATGAAATCCCAATCCATGGTGAAATCCCAACTCCCATTTATGCCACAGGCCTGCATAAGTGAGGCCTCAACCCAGGAGATTATAGTTGGGAAGCCTCAACCAGACCTAAGACTCCAGAAGGAGTCCATCCACCAGTCAGAACACCAACAATGACCTGCAGTGTGCAATCCAGTAGTGAGGCCCTATCTCCAGGTTAAACAAACAGCAAAAGATCCACACTATTCAAGCAAGCTTTTAAGGCCCCCAGCTGGTATAAATCAGGTGTAAGAACTTCCACTGTGCAGGTATATAGAGAGGTTCCCCAACTGTGCAAGGAAGTTCCAAGTTTCCCCATTGTACAAGCCAGCAGTAAAGTAGGCCCCACACTAATAAAAGCCAGCATGTAAACCCCAAGGCTCATGCAAGCTGGAAAAAAAAATCCCAAACCCCACAAGAAGAAGGTTGGTACAATGCCTTCTCCCAAATTTAAAATCCAGTGAAAAGTTACTTACTACCTACTAAATTGAAAAAAAATGAGCAAAAAAAAACACAAAACTATAACAACGTAGAATTTAAGCTTAGAAAGTTATTATGAAAAGAGGGAAGATCAAGGCACAAGCTAAAAAAGAACAATGTGAAGAGGGCTACAAGAAAATTATTTTTAAAAAAATGTAAATTGGAGTCAAGTCCAAAAGGAACTTCTGAAAGAGATAAAATAGGACTTAAAAAATCAAGTAAGAGAATTTGAAGAAAAATTGGGAAAATAAATGAGAATGATGCAAGAAAAACATGAAATAAGCATCATCAGATTGGTAAAAAAAAGTGCAAAAATGAGAATTTGGAACTCAAAACCTAAAAAATGCTCAGAAATTGTTTTTACATATAATAGAGGAAAATTATACATTATTTTTTAAAAAAGATACCACAGACAATGAAGTAATATCAGTAATAACCATATGTACCAGAAACTATTGCATCTAATTTTTAAAGGAGAATTAAATGACTTTCAGGAGAAAATAAATACCAACTCTATTCTAGTGGGAAACCTTAATTTTCCCTTCTCAGAAATAGATAAATAAAAACAAAAAATAACTTAAAGGGGAGAGGAGAATTTTAGAAAAGTCAGATATAATAGACCTCTGTAGAAAAGAGAATGGGAATAGAAAAGAATGTATTTTTGTATCAGTAATACATGGTGTCTACACAAACATTGAACATGTATTAGGGCATAAAAATCTCATAGGCAAATCTAGAAATGTAGAAAAATTAATTGCATCTTTTCCAGATAATAATACAATAAAATTATATTTGATGAAGGGCTATTGGAATTAATGTGAAACCAAATAATTTTATTCCAAAGATAAGAGGAGTAAAGAACAAATCATAGGAAAACATCAGTAATTTCCTTGAAGAGAATGTCAATGAGACAATATATTAAAATTTATGGAAGACAACCAAAGCAATACTAGGGAAATTTTATTTTTTCTAAATATATATCTATAAATCAGAGAAAGAAGAGATCAATAAATCTGACATGCAACTAAAAAAAAATGAACCTGAACAAATTGCAACAATTTGGAAAACTTAGGAATCAAAAGTGAGATGCACTAAATTGAAAGTAAGAAAATCCTTGAACTAATAAAACTAAAAACTAGTTCTATAAATAATGCCAATAAAATAGGTAAACCATTGGTCAATTTTATTTAAAATAAATAAAGAAAAAATGACCAATGTAAAAAATAAAATGCTTGAATTTAGCATAATTGAAGAGGAAATTAATTATTAGGGATTGTTTTCCTAATCATGTCAACAAATTTCATAATCTAAGTGAAATAGATTATGCATTTTGAAATGAATCTAAGCCCTGGGAGCCTACATCTCCCAAGATTCTCTACTGCAACTTCCTTGGACACATTCAACTTCCTTTGTGGGAGGTATCTGAGGGAGAGTATAGGTTTTGGAGCCTTTTCCCCCCAAACAGAGATCAAGAGCTTTGGTCCCTGCTTAGCTGCCAGAGATCAAACTTTCCCTTATTTTCCCAAACCTTTCTTTTCTAGTACAAATAAACCTATCTAACTGTCCCTAGAGCCAATTTTGATTTAATTTAATTCCCTAACCTCCTGACAAGAAGACACAGGTCAATTTCCCTATCATGAGGCACTCGGGTGGGGAGTTGGAGAGGAAAGGGAACCTCCAGCTACTTTCCTACCCTTCCTTTCCCTACCTTTCCCTCATTTCTCCCAACTACAATATGAATATTTAGGAAAATATAAACTGGTGAAATTACCTAAAGAAGAAATATAATATTTAAACAATCCCATCTTTAAATAAAAAAGTTGAACAAGCCATCAATGTACATCCTAAGAAAAAAATTCCCAGGGCCAGATGAATTCACACATGAATTCTACCAAACATTCAAAGAAAAAATAATACCAATACTATATACACAATAGTTATTTTTGTCAGACAATTGTGGTGCTGATAACTAAATCAGGAAGAGCAAAAACAGAGAAAGAAAACTATAGACCTATTTTCCTAATGAAGATTGATGCAAAACTTCAATGAGATTATAGTAATATATCAAAAGGATCACTCACTATGACTAGGTGTGATTTATGCCAGGAATGTACAGATGTTTCAACATTAGGAGAACTATCAATATAATTGACAAGATCAATAACAAAACCAATAGAAATTATATGGTTATTTTATTTAATGCAGAAAATACTTTTAACAAAATACACCTATTTTTGAGAACATTAGAGCTTGTAGGAATAAATGAAGCTTTCCATAAATTGATAAATGGTATAAAAATGATTACAGTTTCTATCTAAAACTATATATAATACGCAAGCTATAAGCCATTCTAATAAAATTAGGAGGGAAACAAGAATGCCCATTATCACTATTATAATTAAATATTGTGCTAGAAATGAGGGGGAAAAAAGAAAGAATCAGAACAGGCCATGAAGAAACAAAACTATCACTCTTTGTGGATGATATGATAATATACCTGGAGAATCCTGGAGAATCAACTACAAAATTAGTTGAAACAAGAAATTTAACAAAGTTGCAGGATATAAAATAAACCTATTTAAATCACAAACATTTCCATATTTCCATATTTGTCGACAAAGACCAGCAGCAAGTGAGCTGTCCTGGAGGAGGAGATTCCCTGGATCCTACATTGGCTTGGGGTGGTGAGTGGAGTAATTCCTTCCTTTGTTCTTTGGTGAGAAGACCTTCTCTGCTTGTTGACACTTTGGTGGGACTCTCTCTTCAGTGTTAATTCTGGTGTGTGTTCTTGGTGGTCTTAGCCTCTTGTGCACTGAAGGTTCTCAGTGGAGTTTTCACCATCTCCTGGCTCTTCAGATTTTGGTTTCCTAATTAGGACTTTCAATTCTGGTGAGATTCACTTTCAGATTCACATTTGTGGTCTGAAAACATTAGGATTAAATTCAAGGTACTTGTAGCTAGGTAGTACTTTCTGTCTCTTTATCTATATTTTTCTACTTTCACTCTTTCCACCTCTGTAAATAAAGCTGCTAAAAGTCATTTTGACTTAAGCAGTAATATTTTTTTGTATCTGTGACCACAATATTACTTTAGAATTTTCATATTTAGAATGAAACCTAAATTTAAATTCTTGTAAAACCAATCTCCTATACCAAGATAAAGTCAACATGGGGGCATAAATTAGACATAAAAGATGATACTATAAACAAATTAGGAGAACATGAACTAGTTTACCTGTTAAGTCTCTGGATGAAGGAAGAATTTATGACCACACAAACAGCAAAAATGTTATGATATATAAAATAGGGAATTTTGGTAATACTTAATTAAAAAGTTTTTACACAAACAAAACTGGTACAAACAAGATTTTTTAGAAGGAAAGTGAAAATCTGGAAAATTATTTTTATAGCAAGTATGTTTGGTAAAGATACCTTTTCCCAACTATATAGAGAAATAAGTCAAAATTACAAAAATATGACATTCTCCAATTGATAAATGATAAAATAATAATATCAGGAAGTTTTCAGATGAAGAAATCATAGCTATAAAAAACCCAAAAAATTAAAATAATTCTGAGGTTGTTTTGTACCCCATAACTATCAGATTGGCCAATATGACAGAAAAGGAAAGTGATAAATGTTGGGATGGGAATGGAAAATTTGGGATACTAATGCACTGTTACTGGAGTTGAGATTTGATTCAGCTATTCTTTTATTTTTTAAATGATTTATTTATTTTAAGGATTTTTTCCATGATTATATGATTCATTTTCTCTCCCTTCCTTCTTCTCTACCCCATCCCAGAGCTGATAAGCAATTCCACTGGGTTATACATGTATTATCACTCAATATCTATTTCCACATTATTCATTTTTATAATAATCTTTTAAAACCCAATCCCCAAATCCCATAGCCATATAAGTATGTGATAAATCATATGTTTTTCTTTTGTATTTCTACTCTCACAGTTCTTTCTCTCATTGTGGATAGCATTGTTTCTCATAAGTCCTTTGGGATTGTCTTGGATCATTGCATTGCTATCAGTAGCAAAGTCTATTACATTTGATCATCCCATAAAGTTTAAGTTACTGTATTCAAATTCTTATGGTTCTGCTCATTTCACTCTGCATCAGTTCATGGAGGTCTTCCCAGTTTTTTATAGAAATCAAGCAGTTAATTATTCCTTATAGCACAATAGTATTCCATCACCACCATATAGCTCAATTTGTTCAGCCATTCCCCAATCAATGGACACCCCTTCATTTTCCAATTTTTTCCACCACAAAGAGTACAGCTACAACCATTTTGTCTCTTTGGAGTGCAAAACTAGTAGTGGTATTGCTAGATCAAAGGGAATGCATTCTTTTAAAGGCCTCTGAGCATAATTCTAAATTGCCTTCAAAATAATTGTGATTCAACCATTCTTGAGAGTAACTTGGAACTATGTCCAAAGGTCTATAAAAGAGAACATGCCCTTTGATCCAACAACACCACTAATAGGTCTCTAAATCAAAGAGGAAAAAGGTAAAGACTTATTTCTACAAAAATCTTTATTATAGGTCTTTTTGTGGTGACAAAATCTTCAAATTGAGGTGTTGTCCATCAATTGGGGAATGGCTGAACAAGCTGTGGTATGTGATTGTAAAGAAATATTATCATGCTATAAGAAATAATGAACAGGATGGTTTTGGGAAAACCTGAATGACTTGCAGGACTTGAGGCAAAGTGAAGTGAAAAAAATAGGAGAGAATTGCATATGGTAACAGCAATATTTTTTGATGAACAACTATCAATGACCTAGTTTTTCTTAACAATACACTGGTTCAAGACAATCCTAGAGACTCATGATGAAAAATGTCATCTGTCTTCAGAGAAAGATCTGAATGAATTTTCCCTCTTTTATCCCCTCTTTTCCTTGAGATCTCTTCCATAATATGACTAATATAAAAATGTTATCTGATTGCACATATAAAATCTATATCAGACTGCTTATTGTCTTAGAACATTGTGGGATGAAATAAGGGACAGAGTGTAGGGAAAACAAGAATTTGGAACTCAAATTATTTTTTAATGAATATTGAAAATTGTATTTGGGGAAAATAAAATATTTTTAAAAGAAAATTGGTTTGGGAATAGTGAGGAAAAAAAGCATGAAATGGGAAAATCCTTAGGTCAGAGAAATGAATAGAGAAGCTTTTTCCATGTGTAAGCAAGTGGTAAGAAAATCTGAATGAAAGTGATAGCAGTTTGAGTAGAGGGAAACACTCAGAAGTAAGAGATGTAATGAAGGTAGAAACAAGATTTGGCAACCAGTGGTCCAATAAATTGGGGACTAGTGGAGGAGGGTATGTGAAATCAAATACAATGCTTAGACGAAGGGAGATCTTAATTTTGTTCTGGAGTTCTGGAATGCTGATTGATTTCAGAGAATCTATAAGTTTGGATGGGATAAAAGACACATCTTACTGCCACATAAAGGACAAGCAATGGAGAAACATGAAGAGGAAAAATACTTCCCAATAATACAAGGTGCAGAAAGACCTGGATACCTGGGAATGGAATGTCTTTATTTCCTTACTATGTTTCAAGAACTTTAAAAATATTTTCATTTGATCCTCACAATTGAGAGGTAGGTATTATTATCCCAATTTTACAGTTGAGGAAACCAAGGTAAACAAAAGTTAAATGATCTTTAAAATGTTTCCATGGTAAGGGGTAGGGCTTGACTAGATAACATTTTAAATCCCTTTCAGCTCTAAATCTATGATCTAAATTAGGTAGGAGCCTCTGACTCAACAGTACATTTCCTCAGGGTTTTTAAAACCTTTCCCAAAGGATTTCATATTAGAAGAGCAGTTTTGAACAATTGCTTAACATGGTTAAGATTCACTGTCATTCACTGAGTTTATTTTCCCATCCATTTAGATTCTCTGTATCCTGGGTTTCTAATAGAACTCAAAACCTTTTGAGGCTTTAATTTAATTTGCTCCTATGGATTCAACTCCCTTTCTAAATCCAAAAGGACTTGGAAATTAAAGGAATTATTATTATTATTATTATTATTATTATTATTATTATTATTATTATTATAGTGAGAGGGTAAATTCCAATGTGGATTTTCTGAAATTCAATATGTCTGAGAAATATGTTGCTTGAGAAGCTGGATATGATTGTTCCTAATGCCATTGGCTTCATCCATCCCTGGTTGATAGTACATTATGTTCAGGAATTGTCAAAAATGCAGCCAGCTTGCAATTCAAACACACACACACACACACACACACACACACACACACACACACACACACACACAAATACACATGCCTTCAAGATCCCCAGTGGGAGATGCCTCACGGACCACAGTCATCTCTTGACTAAGGATGGCTAGTTAAAGATGACAGCCTCTTAAAAAAGGAGGAAAAAAGGAGGGGTACAGTTTGCTGAAGGAAATAAAGTACATGAGAGGGAGGCAAGGAGGCAAGGGAGAGGGAAAAGAATAAAAACAAAAAAGCTGAGTGAAGTTTGCCCTGTAGAAATTCAACTTGGTGTATTTGCACTGTAGAGAACTTCAAAGTCCAAAGAATCAAAGAGATGGAGGGTGTTAGCCTGCGGTAAGAGGTGAACTCACTGCTTTTCCTCAGCTGAAGCAGAGAAGGGTGCACTTTGGAGGAGGGGGAAAATTAGTATGGAGAGAGAACCATCAGACAATGTTGACATTCTTCTTGGATGCAGCCCCTTTTTCTTGCTTTCTTCTCCCCCCCCTTGTGCTTTTTAAGGGATTGAGGCAATGCAAACTCAAATCTTAAAAGGAACCTGATTCCACTAAGTCTCTGAGCAAAATGAATGAGTCAGGTGGGGCCCATCACTTTGATTTCTGTACTCATTCTTCCTTAGAAAATTTGTCTGACAAACCCAGAAATCAAAGCTGTTAATGTACAGCTAAGACAATCAAGAATATATGATTAATTTCCTTTGTGGAATCTTCTTTAATATTGGGATATACAATGATAATAATAGCTAGAATTTATGTACTGCTTTAAGGGTTGCAAAACATTAAAAATATCTCATTTCATTTTCACAATAGTAAGTGCTGTTCTTATTGTCATTTAAAATGAGGAAATTGAGGCTGAGAGAAGCGAAGTAACTTGCCCATGGTAAAACAGCATGCAAATATCCAAAATTGGATTTGAAATCAGGTTTTATTGACCCTAGTTGTGTACATCACTATGCATGACCCATTGGAAATGCATTTCTTATTTCCTAGTCAGCTAGGTAGTATGAAGGATAGAGTTCTAGATATGGAGTCAGGAAGACATAAACTTATAAACCTGCCTCAGAAACTTAAAAATTGTGAGATCCCAAATAAGTTACTTCAACTCTGTTTGCCTCAGTTTTCCCCTCTATAAAATATAATTAATATATATTAATATAAAATAAAATATAATAATTGGTCCTACCTCCCAAGGAAGTTCTTGTTAGGATCTAATCAGATGAAATATGTAGAATGCTTTGCAAACCTTAAAGAATGATACAACCTTAGTTTTAATAATCAGCAGCAGCATTACTGACACCAATATGTAGTGACCAACAGATACAGGTAGTAGAGTAGAGAAAAGCACATTTCTAATCTTCCCAACTAAATGCTTGTTTTTTTTTAACATGGTAGAATGCAAACTGCTTGAGGATATGGAATATTTTCATTTTTTATTACCAGCACAGTACCTGACACAGAGTAAGAAAAAATAAATGCTTGCTGAATTAAATTGAGCATGACCTTCCATCTCTAGCTCCTTGCCTTTTTAAAATGTTTTAATTTTTTTTCAGATTATATGCTGGTACAATTTCTTAATAAAACTTTTCTCATTTTGCTATCCATGTTCTCCCCTTCCTTCCAGCTCTTTCTTTCTCCCCAGGAAGAAAGGTAATATGATGTAGGTTGTATGTGTATTATTATACAAATCATATTTTGACATTGAGCATGTTGTGAAAGAAGACACATATCACTTACTAGAGAAAAATATGTGGAGGAAATAAAGGCCTCCATGCTTTTGCAAAGTCACTCTTAATGCCTGTAATTTTCTTTTCCTTCTTAGTTCTACCTCTTATAATTCCTAGTTCCTTTGAAGATTTGACTCAAATGCAACCTTCTCTATGAGATTGTTCTTTGAGCCACTTAGCTCTTATGCTATATTGTTCTACCTCAATCCTTCACTAAAATTACTATATATTATGATTTAAAATATTCAAGACACTTGCTTTAGGGTAAGAATATTAATTTTTTATTATACTAGCATTTGGCCAATAAATTGGCAGTCTATGATCCTCTCAAAAATCAAAGATCCTGAAGTTCCTTCATATAGATTTACAAATACAATTTAGGGGTTCATTATTCAGTCCCTCCCTTAGACATCCCAATACGTCTCTAATTAGTAAATAGCTCATGAGGAGATGGACTTAGAGACCCCAACTCCCCCCCCATTACTTCATCACAGGAAAAGTAAATCTTTGCCTAAATAGGGAATATGTCAGTATACCCTGCCCCAGTTCATATGGCTGAGTCAAGTTACTATCTGATATGTTTTAGATCTTCAGGGCTAAGAAGCTTTGCCTTTAATCCTCCCAAGATCCTCACAAAAGACAATGTCCTAGCCCAATTTGATAGCCTAGGGGGTGGAAGAGGGCAGCTGGAAATATGTTTAGCTTAGAAGTAGACTGGTTTCAGCCTGATCTTGGAAGATTAAAGGAAAAAAGATTTCACATTGAAATTTTATTAATAAATAATACAATTCAATATTAATTTTCTTTACTATATACACACATAAATATAATTATATAAACTTTAAATATGTATAGATTATATAATGAATCCTGTTTAATTCTGCTAATTTTATATTTATTTATTCATGTACATATTATTCTTCTGAAGCAGAATTTAAAACTCCTTAGGAAAGGAATTGGTTTTTATTTTTGTCTTTGCATTTCTTGCACTTGCCACATCGGAATTTAATATATGCTTATGAGTTGAATTGAATTTAAACCTTTTTCATCCTTTAAAAATGCTTTGCAAACCTTCAAGAACTACAAAGTTGTAATTATCATTATTGATACTTCGTAAATATGTTATTGTAATAAAAGTTACTATTTTTTATCCTAGTCTCTACATTATTATTTAATGCCAAACATTGGAAATTGGATATGGGGTCAGAGAAAGTATTTCCCATTCCTGGCTCTCTGACATTATTACCCAAGTGACTTTGTGGAAGTCACTTAACCGCTTACAATACCAATTTTCTTACTTAAAATGAGGCTGTTCAAGAAGATAGATAACTTCTGATATCTGTTCTTTACAGTTCTCACTTTCCTCAGAGTATAGGCAGTCTATGAAGACTCGCAAATCATCTACTGCACTCTGGGCCATCAACAATCATCCTGACTTTTTTCTTGCTACTGGATTCTGATGACTCTGGAGGACAAAGAGAGGCTGATGATTTTGTACAGTTTTGCCTCACTTAAATCCAGTTCACACAAAAATCGAGACTGCCTCATGGTGTCATCGGTCATCTTCTAAAAAATGGACGAACAACAAAAGCTCTTGCTTCCCACAGTAATAATAGGACTGGAAAGGTAAACCCTATTCAAATGAGATAGTCAATTCATACAGGTGAAGGCAATTCCTAATTTATGGAGGAAATAGGCTGAAAATCTGCAAGAGAACTTGAATCTAGTCCAATCACTTAATTTAAAAATTGAAACAGAATTTCGGAGAGAAAATGAGCTTTGCTTAAAGTCACACAAGTGTTAATAGACAGAGACCAGAATTTACTTCTTTTCTCTCAACAATCTTTTCACTACAACACAGCCTAAAATGACTATAGTAGAAGGACATTTCCTCCCTTGGTTAGCATTTGTTTTGGCAAGCATTACACCTGTAGATCATGTAGCATTTCACACACACACACACACACACACACACACACACACATGAAATGATGACTTACAGGAAAGTTAAACATATCCAAGAGCCACCACAGTACCAATGAAAGAAATAAAAGCCAGATCTTGGCACTACCAAATTCGATTCTCAGCTTCTTCCTCTTGAAGAGCCCACAGATCATTAACATTCTTAATGTCCTCACTAAATCTGCTTGGAGAAAGTGACAAGTCTAATTTGTTACTGACACTGCAGTTGGGGAGTATTTCTAAAAGGCATCAGTCTTGCTCTTGTGCCTCTTGAAAGACTGTGTGGTTTCTGTCAGGTAAGCTTGCTCTTTGCTTTAAAACTGTCTGTTATTTCATCCATTCCCTCACCTGGCATCCCAGCAGAAATGTGAGGTGCTTTTCCCTCCCAGCCCTAGTCATAGCCAGACAACTCTGGCCAGCTCAGGAAGTTTTGAAATACTTAATTCAAAGCCCATGGAAGAATTCTTCAGTGATTAGTGTTAATGATCAATAGTTCATATGATAAAAGCTCAGTGATTTCATCCAAGGGGGAAATGCCTCTATAGACACAGATTTTAGCCCTAAAACACCATAGTAAATAGTTCTATGAATTTCTATGGGTAAAATCTTTATTAGTTGCTTGCCCATTCTCTGTAGCTTTTTGCTTAGGTGAATTTTCAGATGATACCCCTTCAGTCTATCTACAAAAGTATATTTGAAGCTTTTGCACTTGGATCTGCCAGAGCTTGAATCCTGATGTCATAATCTGTGAGAACTTGTCACTTGCAATGAGGTATTACAGAATGAGTTGAATAGAGTTAATGATAAGTCATTACAACCCATGAGGACTATCACAGAATCCTAAAGTTTCAGAGTTCAAAATGGTCTTATGAATCATGTAGTCCAACCAAATTATGAAAAAGAATCCTTTCAACAATATACCTGAAAAAGTCATCTACTCTTTCCTTTAAAACCTTCAATGTTGAGATGTTCTACTTTTGGCTACTTGTTTTTTTTTTTAATATTTCTTGATGTCAAATCTAAATTTACCTCTTGCAACTTCCACCCATTTCATCTCCTAATGGCCAAGGAGATACAACTGATTCTTTCTTTCAAATGATCCTATTAAAAATACTTGAAATCAGGTCAGAAAAAAAATCTGAATTCCCCAGGAGAATATGGAATGGATGAAGGATCTAGAGATGGAAAAAGGCTCAGTGTGAATAAGAAGGACACCTAAACTCTGAAGACAGTTTGGTAGCCTCAGGAAAAGTAAAGAATGCCAGAGATTTAATGTAGAAGAAAGAAGAAAAGTATATCTTGAGGAAAATATGAAGAACAATATGAAGTGAAAAAGAAGAAATTTGCCTAAAGAAGAATTTAGTCTGAAGGAAGAAAATGATTGAGGAGAAAGAACCTGAAGAAGGAGAAAGTTGTTGGAAAGGCATGTTAAATGAGATGAGGTAAGTAAAATAAAATGATAAAAGAAAATAAGGTGTTAGTGAGAGATGGAAAGGAATTGGGGCATAGTTGTGAAGTTATAATGAGGTGATAAAATGAATTGCAAGTTTAAAAAAGAGGTGAGAAAGTGGATAGAGGTATTCATGAAATTCTAGGAGGTAAGATATAGATGTTAACAAGCAAATTGAAATGTAAGAATAAGAATCTCAATGAGTATAGAGACCAAGGTGAATTTTAAACTGATTTCCACTGAAGGTCCAATGTTTGTACAGAGTCAAGTGACTGTTACTTATATTCAGAATGCAAGCTTCATATTTGCTATTGTCTTTTCTCTGTTGTTATTTATTTTTGTATTTCTTTTTCCTAAAGTGAAGATTAAGAGTACGGAGTAATGATTCTTCATATACTGTGTTATCAAGGGAAATAAACAAAAACAGAAGAGGAGGTTCAAAGTAAAAAAAAAATGTAGAGCAAAGATTGAAATGTCATGGGAACCAAATCTGGACATTTTTCTGGAAGTTTTTCTTTCTGCCAAAATCAGAGCTCCTAATAATATTTTTAATTTCTTTTATTATAGTTTCATCCTTCAAAAAGTGAACCAAAAACACAAGAGAAAATTATATTCTGCATCTAATTCTCACTTACAGGGAGTAATTGAATAGTAGGTGTGTTAATGTGAACTTTATAGAGTTTGTGACAGTGAAAGAAAATAGGGCTGAACATAGTTTGACATGAACCCTGGATTTTGGGAGAGAAGGATTCAAAGAAGCAAGCTTCTATAAGGGAAGTTTGGCTGGTGGAAGGGGTGGGGAAAGGGGAAGAAACGACTCTCTAGAATGAAATTCTGAAGAGAAAGGGAAACAATTTTGATGAGTAATAAAAGAGAAATTATTAGAAGGTGGGATGAGAATGCACAGAGGACTCACTAAGTAAGATTTCCAAAAACAAATTTCCAGGTAACAAAGAAAAATAATTGAAAAAATTAAAATTTTGAAAAGAACATATAACTAGAAGAATAGTATCAGATTCCTTAAGAGCAAAATTAGCTGTGACTGACAAGGAAGAGTTGTAAATTTTTATTTTTTGGATATTTTTTCTATACTATATTAGGAAAGAGGATCAATGAAGGGATGGGACTGATACTCCAAATGGTTAGGAAAAGTATGAATGACAACAGAGAGGAGAGGCAATGCCATTTATTTTTCATTTTTGCCTCTGTTTTGTCTGCTAAGAAAAATGAATGATGTTTGGCCTGAAGACAGAAAAGCAAGGGCTACTTTGGAGGGAATGACAACTATAAATAGGGGAATGGCAAAAAAGTATCCGCAATGATATGAAGTCACATGGTCCAGATGAATAGTATCTTTCAGTACTGAAAGAAAAGACAGATGTGTTTGTAAAAGCATTTTCACTGATACTTGAAAAATACGGGGAAAGGAAAAGGTTTCAGCAGGCCTAGAGAAGGGCAAATAATGTCCTAATTTTCCATAAGGAGAAGAGAATAATCTGTAATGTATAGATCAATGAGAATAATTTTGACCCTTGACAAAAACTCTGTTAAACAATACTATCATTACCCCCACTACCCCCACTATCAGTTTCTCTGTTATTGTCATGTCACCTGCTATGTACAAACATACCCAGATGACCCCCATATTTAAAAATGCAAAATGAAACAAAAAAGTACTTGATGATATTATTTCCTCAAATTATCATACACACTATATCTCTTCCCTTTCACATATTTATAGAAAAAATATCTACACTTTTGGCACCTATTTTCCCCACCCATTAATTTCTTACCACTTTGAAATCTGGTCTCTGAGAATATCCCTTACCTGAAACAGCTCCCTCCAAAATTTCTAATGATTTCTTCATTGAATAAGCTGATGGATACTTCTTAATATTCATCCTTCTTTACCTTATTTGTAGAGTTGGACACTGTTTACTTCTGTCTGATTTCCTATTGCCTGATTTTCTTGGTTCTCCTCCTACTTGATTGGCTGGGCTTTCTCAGTCTTCTTTTCTGTATTTGTCCCCTTACATAACCTTCAAAACTATGTCATTGGCCTTATTCTTTTCTTTCTGCACATATTCTCTCTCAATGTTCCCATCAACTTCATTGACTTCAGTTATCATCATTACATAAATGTTTCCCAGATTTGTGTATCCAAACCTGTTTTCTCTCTTGAACTCCACTAAGAAATCATCAGCTGCCTTTTGGACATGTTAAACTAGATGTCCTGTAGTCGATAACATGATCAGGACAGAACTTATTGATCTTTCTTCCCAAATCCATTCCATTTCTTATTTTCCCTATCTCTAATGTCACTACTCTTTCCTGTCTCTGAGATCACCACCATGCTTCCAGTCTCTCAGATTCATTTGTATTCTTGGCATTATCTGTGACTCTTTATTCTCCCTCAACCTATGTATCTAACCAGTGGCCAGATTTTTAAAATCCTACCTTCAAAAAAATCTTTCAAATCTTTCTCCTCACTCTATTCATATGGCCAACACATTCAGCCTTCTCATCACTTCTCACCTGGATTTTTGCAAAACCTGCCTGATTGGTTTCTCTGCCCCAAGTCTCTCATCTCAATAAGTTAAAGCTTGCCAAAGGGACATTCCTAAAGAACAGATTTGACCAAATCACTCCATTGCCTGATAAATTCTATTGGCTCCCTCTTATCTCTAGGTTCAAATACAACCTCCTTTGTCAATTTAAGCTCTTCACAGCTTGGTTACAACCAAAAATTTCATTTGTATATTATTTATTTGTATTTATTCATTTATGTGATTCTATGTATTATATTATTACATTTATGATTATATTTATTATATGATTTATTTATATATGATTCCCCCTCTTCATTCACATCTTCTCCTCCATGTCTCCTCCACACACTCACAGAACTTCTTAATAATCAAGCCTCTCAGTTTTTAGAGATCCAGTTCATAATGTCATTAGGGTCAAGCCAAGCTGTTTTCATGCAGTGCAGGAGATGGGCATATTTTTGTTTTTCTTCATCCTTTGATATCTGGAACCACTTGATATTGTGTTCATTCTCAACATGTACATCTTTCTCAAACCATTATAGAGCACTGACCTGGGAGCCTTGGCATTCTGAGTTCTAGTCTAGCTTTCTCACTAATTAGTCTCAAGACACCTTAGACTTGGAATTAATTTTAGGGGTCATCATTGTAAGATGCTTAGCACAGTGCTTGGCACCTCATAAGCACTATGTAAATTATTATTCCCTTCCCTTCCCAATCTACTCCAATTTATAACAATACAAATCCTCTTTACATACCTGAAAATTATTCTAGTCTATCCTGAATCACCTTCAGTGATGGGGATCTCTTTACTTCAGAAGACAGACCATCCTTTTTTTGTTCAAGCTGCCATTGTTTGGCAGATTCTCCTTATATGAGGGCAAAAATTCTGTTTCTCTATTGCTTCCTGTAACTTCCAGGGCCAGGAATAACATATTTAAACCCCATGACAAGCTTTTGAAGTTAGGAAAAATAAAGTCAACAACTGCACTTGTCACAAGTCTTCTCCAGAGGCAACTAAGTGGTGCAGTGAATAAAAAGTGAAGGGAGGGAGGGCACAAAAATTTATTAAGCACTTATGTATGTGTCAAGCAGTGTACTAAAAGGTTTATAAATATTATCTCATTTGAGTAAAACACTGGAGGATAAGTACTAATATTATCCCCATCTTACAGTTGAGGAAACTAAGGCAGACAGAAGTAAGGGGACTTGGCTATAGTCATACAACTAGTAACCTGAGACTGCATTTGATGCCAGATCTTACTGACTCCAGACCTGAGCTTTAGCATAGTGTCTGGCACTTTGTAGGTACTTAATAAAATGCTTATCTCTTTCCAGATTACTCCCAATTCTTACAATCCATGCTCCTATGATACATTTTAAATTATCTTCCGATTCTTGCTATCTGTTTCTGGTTTATTTTTCTTATGTTCTTGATTTTTAGTGTCACCAAAATGGTTCAGATATTCTCTGAGCATTACAGAATATAGCCTAACCTCCCCTTGTCTTGTTGTAGACACTATATTTCCAGCCTAAAACCATATCTGTTTTTACTGGCTGACACCTCATTTTGTTTACTTATATTGAGCTTTAAGACCGCCAAAAATCCCCACATCTTTGTTAAGATGAATAACTGACTAGCTAAATCTACCCTTTCTTGTTCTTATGCAGGTGATATTTTTGAACCCAATTCTAGAGATTTACTTTTATCTTTATTCAATTGCTCCCCATCATTCCAGCTTATCAAATTATTTTGGAATCCCAATTTTCTCATCAAGTGCATTTGTTGTTCTTCCCATGTTTCTAATGTCTACAATTATGACAATCAACTGTCTATGCTTTGATCTAAACCATAGATTATTAAAAAATGGAATGATTGGAAAGAAGAAGGCTGAGGACACATTTCTATGATTCACCACTAGGAAAAAACCCAACATCAACAACCACAATAACACTCTCCATATTGAACTAGAACTAGTAATAAGCAGGCTTTAGGTCTTTTTTATTTAACTAGTTATAAATCTACTTGAACATTCTGTAACTCAGTTCATATCTCTCCAACTTCTACAAAAGAAAATGATTAGTGACCTTGTCAAAAGCCTCCATGAAGCCCAAATATATTGTTTGCAGCATTGCCTTGATCAAGTCATGGTTGAGTAATACAAACTAAATGACCTTAAGTAAAGCACCCTCTGGTACTGTTTGCTCATCTGTAAAATGATGGACAGTTTTTTAACTCAACAAGTCCTATGATTCTTTAATTCTTGGCAGATTGGCATGTGGTCCTTCCAACCTAAATGCCTGGAGAGCTGAGCTGAAAACCCCCAAGGAGTCTCTCGCCTTCCCCCATGGAGTGATGTGCCTTTCAAAGACGAGGACTAGGCTTGGGTTTTCTCTTCAAAGTCTGTTTTATAGAGGCCTTTTTCCGCAGCTTGTGGCATGCCTAGCGATTTAGTAAGCTAAAGGGAAGCTCTGACTTAAAAGCTTATTTAAATTGTTATTGCTTGACTCTGCACTTTTTTTTTTAAATCAGTTACAACCCTCAGGAGGTTTTAATCAAGACTTATTCAAATCATTTGCTTCTACATCTGTTGCCCACATTAGCTTATTATAAAACTGTAAAACAATGAGATAAGAAGCTACTCACTCAGTGGACTTTTATTACACAGTCTTGCCATCCGTCATGTCATCATATATTTTATGTTGGTTTCATCATGCCTTCATCCTGGTTGACTGAGGGAGAGTGGCCAAGGCACGACCCACTGCTACATTATACATGATGCAATGCTCATTTTCGAGAACAAACATATAAAATGTATGGGCACTCTAAGTGGGGAGTGTATTTATATTCATTGGGCATATTTATGTGCATATGCATATTAATGTACAGTATATATTCAAAGCAGTTATAGATATGGGAGTACACACTGCATGACTGTAGTTTAAAATCCATTTATGTGTAGAATACTTAGATAAACCTGGAACAGAATTCTAGCAAATTCAATTCTGCTTCTCAAATTATTCTCCAATTTACATTACCTCCCAGGCTTGATGACTTCCAACACTGCGCAACTTGGCAAAACTGCCATGCTATGAATTCCTGGGTGAGGTGGAGAGCAAGAGAGGAAAGTGAGTATTTGTCTATGCTAAATGTGGCCATAGACACTCGAAGTTTGCTATTTGTTCTATTACTTTTGTAGACCATTATTTGTTCTTCAGGAAACATTTATATAATAACAATGACATTGTAAGGACAAATAACTGTGAAAATCTAAATATCTCTGATCTATGCAGTGACCAATTATGGCTTCAGAGGACTGTGCTCTGATGATCTCTGTTACCCCACATCCTAAAAGAGGGGATAAATTGATTCAAGAGGCAGAATGAGACATACATTTTTTGAGCAAGGATAGTCTAAGAATTTGTGCCACCATACATTTTTTGCAAAGGTTTTGTTTTGTCTTTTTCTTCTATTAAATGAGAAGAGGTAAGAAGGATAGAAAATAAATGCTTGTTAATTAAAAAAATAAAATGTAAATTATTGGTATTGGCTCACTTTCTGGCTCAGAGAAGAATGTAAGGGATAATGAATGAAAAAGTAGCATTTCCTCATGGGAATTCAATTTCTATTCCCTGTTTCCTACCTTTCTCCCTTTCTAACTCTTATTCCACTTATAGGAAATGGGAAACAGTAGCTCTTTTTGTTTGAGCATAAAAAGTATACTCTTAGGAGTATGTATAAGAATGGCTATGGAAAAGAAAAGGGATCAAAGTAGAGTAATATCAAATAATATGTGATTATACAAAACATAATTTTAAAGCATTATGATAATGTCTATATAAGAACTAAGGTATATTGATTAGATTTTTTAATTCATAATTGGAGGAAACTTCTGGAAGTAGTGTCTGAAATACCTCTAACAATGGTGATCAATACCTTCTCTGCAACTTCTGGCAATTATCTTTGTTCTAATTGAAAAATTTTATTTGATTAATTTAGAATATTTTTCCATGGTTCCATAATTCATATTCTTTTCCTTCCCCTTCAACATTTTCCCCTCCATTTCCCCCCATAGCCAATGTACAATTCCACTGGGTTTTACATTGATCATTACCTATTTCCATATTACTGATAATTGCATCAGGGTGATCCTTTAGAGTCTACATCACCAATCATATCCCCATCTACCCCATCTACATTGTGATCAAGCAGTTGTTTTTCTTCTGTGTTTCTACTTGCAAAGTTCTTCCTCTGAATGTGAATAGTATTCTTTCTCATAAGTCCCTCTGAATTGTCCTGGGTCATAGCATTGCTGCTAGTAGAACAGTCCATTACGTTTGATTGTGCCATAATGTATCTGTCTCTGTGTATAGTGTTCTCCTGGTTCTGCTCCTTTCCTTTCTGCATCAATTCCTGGAGGTCGTTCCAGTGCACATGGAATTCTTCCAGTTCATTATTTCTTTGAGCACAATAGTATTTCATCACCAACAGATACCACAATTTGTTCAGCCATTTCCCCATCTATGGACACCACCTCATTTTCCAATTTTTTTTCCCACAACAACGGGGCTATAAATATTTTTGTACAAGTCTTTATCCTTATTACCTCTTTGTGGTACAAACCCAGAAGTGCTATGGCTGGATCAAAGGGCAGATAGCCTTTTAGTACCCTTTGGGCATAGTTCAAAATTGCCATCCAGGATGACTGGATCAATTCACAACTCCACCAGCAATGCATTAATGTCCCAATTTTACCACATCCCCTCCAACATTTATGACTTTCCTTTGTTGTCGTTTTAGCCAATCTGCTAGGTGTTAGGTGATATCTCAGAGTTATTTTGATTTGCATTTCTCTAATTATAAGAGATTTAGAATACTTGTCATGTGCTTATTGATAGTGTTGATTTCTTTATCTATGAATTGTCTATTCATGTCCCTTGCCCATTTATCAACTGGGGAATGGCTTGATTTTTTGTACAATTGATTTAGCTCCTTATGAATTTTAGTAGTTAGACCTTCTGACAATTATCTAAAGATAGCACTAAAAGGTTAAGTGACTTCACAAAGGTCACATAGCCAGTATACATTAGAGGCAGAACTTCTGACCCTATAGCCAGTTCTCTGACCCTTAATTTGAGACCTGAATTTGAAGATAGAGCACCTAAGTTCAAATTTGACCTCAAAAAACCATGTAACCTTTGGCAAGTATCTCCAGTCCAGGTTCCTCAACTATAAAAAGAGGGCTAAGAGCTATTACAACACCAAATCTTTACTCCTAAGTCACAATAAGGGAAGTGGAACATGTGCTTTATTTAATTAAAGCAAAGGATGGAGTTACAAATATACTTCACAACAAGGAGACAAGAGGAAGAGGCTCTACTTAATTTCAGAGAGATATATAAAATTTGGATCAATGAAGAGGAAAATGCAGACAATAACCTCTATATATGAAGCAGAGTAGTATCAAAGACATCAGAAGTAGCTGGGAGAAAATGAGGTAGAATGATAAAAGTTTTTGTGAAAATATTTTTGTATTAGTTCAAAAACAAGGAAATGGGGAATGGAAAGTTGGGAGAATCCTTAAAATGAAAAAAAAATGCCTACAGAAAGGAGGAAGTCAACTTGTAACTAAGGAAACATTGCATTTTTTTAAATCAGGTGTCAAAACATCAAATTGTAGGACAGATCCAGAAAATTAATATAAAACCTTTAATGCTAAACCAAATTTTGGAAAATTCTCAACAGAAAAAAATGGCATTCTTAAGAGTGAAAGAATGACTTGAAAAGATGCAGTCTCTTTAAAACCAAAGGCATATATGGATCTCAGGCTATAAGAACTGCAGGAGACCCAGTTCTATACTTATATATAGATCAAATTTAATGAGAAAGGAGAGTAAAGAGGAAAACTGAAGGAATTCTTAAATAGAAAAGAGGATTAAGATTTAGAAAATAGCTTCAGGGGAAACAGATAATTGAGAAAAAGGCTGTAATGGAAGTATAAGTTATACATTCACATATAGGAGTGTAGGTAGGTATGTGTGTGAATCACACAGAGATGCATCATCCTCATCACCCTCATCATCATTAACATTTCTATAATGCCAACTAGGTGCCAGTCATTGGGCTAAGCACATTTCTAATATTATCATCTTTGATACTTAACAACAACCTGCAGAGTAGCTGCCACCAAATAATTTTTCCACAATCACATGACTTGTTTCAGGGGTCAGACTACTTGAATTCAGTTCTTCCTAAATACAAGCCCAGTGCTCTCTCTATTGCATATACACATATGTATACACTTGCACAACTATACATATATTATTGTATACATATAAATATGAACATAAATAAAGGATGCTGCCTATCCAATGTATATACATAACATATAATATATGACATAATATGCAATCTATAATAATATATTGCATATATTATATGATGATATATGTATATAATATATGTACATATATAACATACATGTGTGCTTATGCATTTATATGCATATATAGTATTTTCATATGTTTTATATTCATATATAATTTTATGTGTCTATATTGTTTTTATACTATGTTGCATTGCATGTTATGCTGTTATACATTGTTTTGTTAAGTTACTTTGTTATATGATTGGACTAGGTGAATTCTCTCTCTCTCTACACACACACACACACACACACACACACACACACACACACACTCTCTCTCTCTCTCTCTCTCTCTCTCTCACATGCTAGGCACGTGTGCCAATACTTCACCAACACTAAATTAGGGTATGAGAATCATAGCTAGTTCACCTCCTGGTAAACTAAATACAAATAAGAAGTTACTGTCTCTCCCCTGTTAGCCTTCTAAATCTTAACCTAAAAACGATGTCAACCACCAATAATACTGCCAAACAGGAATGAGAAAATTGAATACATACCTAGGTATGTCTTCTATCTAGTCTGTATATATGAATCAAATCTGATGGGTGGAGAGGACTTGAGAGAAGCATCCCAACTACAATGAGAAAAAAGAGAGTATTAATTGGGGTTATACTATCTTCTTGGGCAAGTGTTCTCTGTTGATGGAAAGCGAAGTAAGCAAAGCTAAAAAAGCAATAAACAAAATGACTAAAGCAATATAAAAGGAAAGAACGACCACCACACCACACAAAGAATTGAAATAAATCTTGAAAAATTACATACAACAAGCATAGGTTCAAAGAAGAGATTTGGAAAGTCACTTCTCCCTACTCACCTGCAAAAGTATGTATGTGTGTATGCAAAGAGAATGGGGAAATGGGAGTCCATGGGTGGGAAACATTATGTGCTTATATTATCATATTTTTGATGGGTTGATTGTACTAATTTTTTTACCACTTCTTCTCTATAAAAAGCTGGTGTATGGCATGGATGTCTGGGAGGGAGAAAAATATTAGAGGTAAGTAAGGTAATATAAAAATATTAAAAACAAAAATAAGAAAATAGCCTCTTAAAAAAATCTCAAGAATCACCACCATCCTAGAAGAAATAGGAGTCTGAAAGCATACTGAAATATATCATTCTTTATTTTGTTTCCTCCATCAATTTTTCTCTAGTGTAAGCAATATATATCTTGTTTTAAAATATGAAGAATAGAGAAATATGTGTTATATGATAATATATGTACAAATTATATCATATTATATGTCTTCTCAGGGTGTTGAGAGGGATGGGAAGTGTAAAGATTGGATTTAGCTATCTCCTGTTTGTAACAATGAAGATACTTAGTTCTTTCTTTATTGGGAAAATAAAAGTGTAATCTCCTGATTGTAACAATGAAGGTACTTAGCTCTTCCTTTATAGTGAAACTAGAATTGTAAACTACAATCTATTTTTAGATTTTAACTACAAAAAGGTGTTAAGTAACTACAAAAGGTGAATTTAATAAAAGAGGTATTAAGTAATCAAAAAAGATATAATCTATCCAGAGAAGGTGAGAACTAGAGTGGGCAGTCCTGGAAAAAAATTTAACCAAAGAAGATGAGAACAAAAGAGTGGGCAGTCCTGGAAAAAAATCTAACCAAAGAAGGTGAGAACTAAAGAGTGGGCAGCCCTGGAAAAATGTCTGCTGTGATTGGTAGACATGAAATTTAGGGGAGGTGACACAAGAGAAAAAGATCTTTAAAAAGTGGACCAAAAGGCAGGAGATTCATTTGGATTCAGACATTCAGACAGTCCAATTCAGACATTTGGAGATATTCGATTGAGAACTCTGACTCAAAGTTGGACTGGAGAAACTGGGCCCCTGGAGGAACTCGTGCAGGAGACCTCAGACTGCTTTCATTTAGATGGTCATCTTGGTGAGTGAAAGACTGACTTAGTGACCCCACCTTTCTGGAAGTGTGAAGCCTCCAGGAAAGGCCCATTGTCTTGAGGCCCATTCCCCTGGCTGGGGCTTAGAATTTCTAACTGGTATCAGAGGAAACCAGAGTAAATTCTCTCTCTCTCTCTCTCTCTCTCTCTCTCTCTCTCTCTCTCTCTCTCTCTCTCTGTCTCTCTCTGTCTCTCATTCCTTAATATCTTCCCTCTATTGCAAATAAACTACCATAAATTCAATTTACTTTAGTAATTCATTTTGGGATTTAGAAATTAAATCCCTGGTGACCACCTAATAATAAATTCAGAGTCCAACCACAAAAATTATAACATAGGAGGAAGAAAATGAATGAGATAGGATTTTGAACATGGTTAATGTGAGAATTTGTTTCTTTTGGATGAGCATATTTATTAAAATTTATTAATTTTTATAACAGATGATATATCTTATATTATAGGTATGTATTATATTATGTTTCATATATAAATAAAAATAAATATTAACTAAAAGGCTTTGTTGGAATACTTCCACTCTCAGGGTGGCCTAATAATGGGGGTAAAAAGAAGGACATTCAATGATAGGAAGATTATACATGCAATGATAAAAATATTATATTCATATATATTTATAACTCTATCTGTATACAAATACACACACACACACATATATATATACACTTATCATATCAGGAGAGGCAAAATTGAGAAAAACAGAAATGTTTTTTATAAAATCTTTGACTGAAAAGTAATACAAATTTAGGCATCTCTAAATAATAATGCTATAATAAGGTAGCTCATGTGAGCAGACCCGCTAGAAGGAGACCATAATTGGAATAAAAGAACTTGTTTTTCAATGCTGACTTAACTGGTTACTACTTAAGTAACCTGGGCAAATCAGAAAATTCCTCAGCCTATTTCTTGATTTATAAAATGAGAAGTTTGGATTAGATGATTTCTAAGTTCCCTTCCAGTTTTACATCCTCTGATTTTATTACAGTATCTGTTGTCTGAGGAACAATTTACCTAAGAGATTTTTAATACCAGAGGGCTGGCCACCAACTAATGAAATTTTTAGCCAAGGTGACCCAAAACAAACATATGAAATCTCTAGAATTTGAAAGGATATATTTTAAGATGAAATGAATGAATAGAAACATTTTTCACTACAAAAAGAAGGTAAAGTCACTATTGTTGTTTGTCCTTTGTTTTTTTTTAAAGGATCAGTGACATAATGGGATGACTTGTGTGTGAAATGAATTTAAGTGAATCAGAGTTACACAAAGTCATCAAGCTTACTCTCTCTTCCAGAGTCATCAGTTCAGCAACAAAGCAAAAGTCAGGATGATTGGTAATGACCCAGGATGCAATAGATAACCTTGATGTCTTTGATGCCTTTCCAAGCTATGAGTATTCCACAGAGCTTTCTTTGACTGACTTCAGGCAACCTGTTAAATTGTTCTTATTCATTCCTTGCACTAGAAAAAGTTTTTACATGCTTGTGGTAGACATCCTCCTAGATTACCAATAAGTTTAAGTCTATTGGCTATCCTTATTCTAGTTTAGCCCATCTGCTGAGATGCTTTTACTGGGATGTGGCCACTGAGCTTGCTACAGCTATAGGTGAAAGTTGGGTGATAGGTGGACACCAAAGATGTATGAGTGATCCTGACAAGGACTTGGCAAGTCTCCATCTCAGACGTGCTAGTCCTCCCTGAACAACCCATAAACCTGCAAATTCATTGTGACCAAAAGGGCTATGAATTCAGAAAATTATTAAGCATTATTGATACACAAAGCACCATAGAAGGCACTAAGAGCAATTCAAGAATATATCTTCTCTAACCTCACATAATATATTCTAGTAGAAGACACAAAATACACATGTGATAAACAATTATCACAAAACTAAATAGAGTAAATTCAGAATTGCCAAATTGTCAAGGTACTTGAAAGAGTTGATAAGAAAATATCATTTCTGACCAGGAGTGATTAGGGAAACTTCATGGAATAAATGACATTTGCCCTCCACTTTGAAAATTGGATAAGAGTTTAGTAATCAGAGATATAATAATAGCTAGTATTTATATGGATTTTGAAGGCTTGCAAAGTATTTTGCATATGTGGGAAGGCCCTTGGCATTTGTGTGCCCTGATCAAAAAATATTAAGAGGCAAATAAAATGTTTAAAAAATTAAAAAGGAATTCTAATTCAGTTTAAAAAAAATCTGAGAAATGGTAGATATTCTAGTCTTGTCCTCTTTGCAACCTCTCATACTTAACAAGCTAAAATTTTCCCCTGAGAATCATTGTATTTAACCTCTGGAAGTGGAATATTTATCTTCTAAAAGGAAATCTAAATTTCATCACAAATATGGGGCATCATCTCTAGGAGAAAGGCTGAGACTGGATATGCAAATTTTGTAGGCATCCAAATAGAGGTGATAATTGAAGGTATATAGGGGAGATCACCTGTACTTTAGTTTCTAAGTCTCCAGGAAGATGGGTAAGGGGTCAGAGTGTGGGGTTGAGCTCTATTTCAAGCCTATGTCCTGTCCCTATCCCTCTGTATTCCTACTCTTCTTCAAAGATTTTTTGCATCACAGAAAAACGCTGTGTTACTGGCTGTCACAATCCCAGCAAACTTACACAACTTGGAGTTATGGTCATCATGGAACTGGAAAGGAGAGAGGACCAGGATATATAAATGGGTTTTGTTGCAAGCCTGTGGGTCAAGTCTTTGAGTTGGCTAATACAGACAGACTCACTGCCAGAAATATAACAGATTGTTAGGGGCGTGGGATGTTGAGAGAGTTCAAGGTAAGCATCAGTTCATATTTTTTTTGGTGGTGATGTTTAACCTTCTTTTGTGTTCCATGCATCCCAGACTCTAGTGATACTTGAAATTGCTTCATCTTTAGTGCATAATTTCTGTTTCAGAGAGGTTCGAGAGGCTATGTGGATCAGAGAAAATGTCTAATCCTCAGTCTTGTTGGTCATATTATCCAGGAACTTCTTTATATCTCACTAACCTTTACAGCTCTCACTTTATTGGATAACCCTTGCAGACAAGGTGGGTCTGCTTCTCCATTAATCAGCTACAGCTCTGACTTGTTGCCCTACAAGTGAAATTGTAGTCATGGAACAGTGATGAGGAATGGTACTGCTTTATCTTTCTGCAATGACTGAAAACTGAGTGAAGTTGGGCTAGAAGTAACAAAGAAGGAAAGAAAAAAGATTAAAGAATGAGAATAATGACCCATTTTTGAGAGACCTACATATACAGAAAGAGAAAAAAATTAAAAATCACAAAAACAATATATGTGCATATATTTAATATCAACAACAATGGATTTAAAGGGAAATCCTATTTGTTTAGATTAATTAGAGGAAATGGAGACTATATAGCAAAACAAGTAGGAAGGTAGATCTTAGCAAACTAAGAGGGAACTTGAAGCACAAAATACTTAAAAAGACTTTATTTTGTGATAGTCCCTTGGCACAAGGGCATCCTTCTCGGGTGGATGGAGGATTCCTCTGCCAACCCTTGCTTCCTAAAACTGGGTTCACTGTGTTCTACTCTGTCATTTTAGGGGCACCTGTCAATAGGTTAGATCCTTATCCAAGTACCCAGATTGTGCCTAATAAAAAGCACAGTAGTCAGTCAAAGTTAAAGAAAAAAAAACTTTTTAAGAGTTTAGGTGCTGAGAATAGCATGTGAAATAACAGGAATTAGTTTAATGAAAACCTTTTTTTTTGCAAGCAATGAGGAAGAGAAAAAGGAGACAGGAAAAGGGAACCCAACATACAACCCAGGTATACACACTCACATAGAGTATCATTCACATAAGGGCAACTCTGTATTGGAGTATAGAGACATGGGTTCATTCAGCACAAATAGGGAGATCCAACATGAAAGGGTGTTACTACCTGCTGGAGGGGAGGAAATATTCTAAAGCAGGAAGAGATATTCCTGCTTGTGGACTTCAAAATGCCCTTCTGTGAATGAAGTTTTAATATTATGATTATGAATGGCTTCTTTAGAGTTGGCTGATTTATATGGTAGATGGCAGGCAAAATTTAGGGACTTTGTTTTCAAAGGGGAAAAACCAGGTGTTGATGGACAAAATATTATTTAAGGGAAACAGCTAGACCAACTTTTGAGAAATATAATCAGTATTTGTCCATGAGCATGTTCTATATACTTACAGACATCCTTAAGGAGAAAGTGACATGGTGGTTTCAAGACCATCAGACCTAATCTTAAAGCCTACTTGAATTGGAACCAGAAGACCCAAATTTATATTCTACCTCCCCTAGTAAAATTGTTCCATGTTGCTGTAGGCAAATTGCTTTGCCTCCTCAAGTCTTAGTTTCTCCACCTATAAAATGAGAGAAATGATTTTACTAGCTACTTAATCAGATCATTTTAAGAAAAGTAATTTATAATGTATAATTGAAAATATGTTACCCTAAAAAAGAACTACGTTTCCTAGGAGCCCACCGACTTCCTGTCTTTGCGTACTTTCTGTAGACAGGAGATATTATGGGGGGCATGGAGGGTCCTGCCTTTTTATTTCCTGTCCCAAACCTGGTGGTGGTAAGCCATGACTGATCAACCATGGGCACATGGTCTTTATTTTGTATCCTCTTTATTCCTTGATTGCTAATGATCATTAATAAATGCCTTAAAATATAATATTTTTATTATTGAGATTTAATTTTAACTTTTACAACAAGCTCAAAAATATTATATATAAATATTAGAATTTTAACTCCTTCCAAATGCTTTCTTTGGTATTTTCATTACTGATTTAGTTGGTATGTTTTGCATTTTATAATCACTAATCTTTATAGTATATTTGTAGGTTGGCATCCTTATTTTCAAGCTTCGCTTAGCCTGAAAACCATTCTCATTTGAAGGATCACGCATGAGAAAGCCTTAAAGATGTTTCCTGAATTCCTTCTGTAGCATGTATGTGTGATATGTTGTATGTGTGTGTATGCATGTATGTTCAAGGTATGCTTAGAGATGGGGGTGGTAGATTCAAATAATTAAAATTCTTTTATATAAACAAAGAGTCATAGGAGGAGACAATAATTTGAAATGTTATGGAGGAAATAAAATGCTCATTTTCAAAACAACTGTGCAACCCACAATATCAGCAACCTAATTAAGAATTCTGTTAATGATAATGTTAAACCGGCCCATTTTCAATTCAGATTGATGCTTTTCCAAATACAAGCCTAACTGATGTTTGTTCAATAGTATGTCACAGAATCTGTGGGAGAATATCTGGTGCATTAAGCTTAAAGTCAAGTGCTGGGGAAAATGTGTTCCAGAATTTTGCAGATGTTCTCAGATCAAGTCATATTTTTCTGAAAAATTGTGCACAATGTTCCGTGGAGCATCCAACATGAAAAGACAGCTCAATCTCTTTGTATCTTACATTTTAAAGAAATTCTGTAAATAAGGTTTAAGAAGGGTATAATTGACACATTCTGAAATGGTTAGTAGGAAATGTAATGGGAACATATGAGACATCAGATTTTGCCTCTCCTATGGAGAACCTCGGTTCCATACACTAGTTATATTTGTCCTTATTAACTGTCTTGGCTTTGGGGAAACTGAATACTTCTCTGAAGATCATATCCCACACTAGTGAAATGGATTGTTTTCAAAGTCCTTTCCAGTGATCTAGCCAAACACTCTCATTTTAAAGATAGAGACTGGATAAAAAGGTATCACTATGGCAGAGTGGACAAACTACCAGACTTGAAGTTGGGAAGACAAGTTCAAATCTGGTTTCAGATGCTTATTAGTGATGTCACTCTAGACAAGTCACTTAATCTCCCTGGGCCACAGTTTCCTTATCTGTAAAATGAGAGGATTAGACCCAATGGCCTTTATGGTTCCTTCCAGAGCTAATTCTGTCAGCTATAAATTATTTGGCATTGGGCACATATCTACTTAATGGATGATTTAGGAGCAGAATCCAGTCTTCCTGACTTCTAATCCATGCTATCTTTAGGTTCCACTGAATACCTTTCAATATAGTTATTACTAACAGTATGTTTTATAAATTTTAAGGAGATGTGAGGGACAATTTTTTTAATATTTCCATAAATGAATGATCTTTTACCAGTCATCCCAGGGCTAGGAAATTTTGGTTATCCTTTGCATTAAGTTATTTTCTCAGATTGGTTTCACTGACCGTTAAGTCTCAATATTTATGCAGTTAAAGCTTTACTGATCAATCCCCTTGTGGTCCACATCCTGAAGTAAAGGAATGGAGCAAAGCAGAGTGGGGAAAAAGACTGATTTAGAGAAAAGTGAATAGAGAATGCTAGACTACAGTGTATGTTTCCCCCTGGCAGTAGATGTAAGAATCAATGCTTCATTTATTAAAAGTCAAATATCATGGGAGTTATTTCTTCCCCCAACCCTCCCATCCTTTGATTCAGAATTCAGAGTAATTACTACTGCATTTTTTAAAGGCAAGACAAGAGAATGGGTTTTAAATTGTAGCCTGAGGAACTTGATTTGGATACATAGGTCAGATCTCCATAACCCCAGCCAGTGGAAAAAAGCAAATGTTCAATCAATCAGATGGTGGCATTGTCCCCATTATATCTGTTGTTTTCTTGATTTGAGGGGATTGGAGTGGGGTGAAGCAGAAGTGAGGATAGGCAATATAACACCAGAATGACAGCCAAAATCAATCAATTCCATTAAAATAAAGCCAATTAGAGTCATTACATGGTATTTCCTAGCCAAGCCAAGCAGTAGTTTCATTTTTTTTAAGAGTTTGAACTCAATGCTTTGGTATTATATAATTATAGGCAAAGGCATGTGGAAAAACTCCTGGGCTATATTCAGGATGGATGGGTTGTGTGAATATTTGTCTATCTATACATGCCTTGTAGTCAACATAATTTTACTCATATGTATACTTGCCTGGTGTTTGTCTGTATACGATAAATTAGAGCCTCAGTTTCTTCTTCTATAAAATGAAAGAGTTGAACTAGTTGGCTCCTGAATTCTTTTCTAACTCTAGAGCTATGAACCTAGAACCATTGTTTTTTTTCTCTCTCTCCCAGGTTAATTTTCAGTTGAGATTGATTGGGAAATTAGGTGAAATGGAAAAGAGAAGAAAGATCATTATCCTCCAAAATGAATCATGTGGGAGAATTTATGAGGGAATGAAAGAGGAAAGAACCAGAACTAGTGAATTAGATAAAAGTTCAGCATATATCAAACTGGTCATTTTAGAGCGAATAAGATTTCGAATAACCCTGTTGGAGACAGTGTAAGGGAGAAGCTAATGTGTATGTATGGTGGGGTAGAGTGGTGGTAACCCAGTGCTGTCAGGAGGGAGAGGTGAGTCATCAGATAAATCGAAGCCAGAGGTGAGGTTAATGCATCTTGGGAATTAATGCAGCCATAATATAATGGATGCAAAGAGGGAACAGGTCATAAATTGCTTCAAGGGAATAAGAGGGCAGTAGGGGACCCATGCAGAGTCACTGAATAATAGTTTCAAAGCATCTGCTGCACAATATGGTTTGAACTTTTTTTGAAGCCCTGTTGAACAGCTCACTTGTCACTTGGCTTGAGGAAGAGATGACAGGATCTGCCAGAAACATTCAAAAAGACTTTTAATTTTTTTTTCCTCTGGGTAGGTTAGAAACCAGCTGTTCTTGCCATGCTGATATTTTAACAAATGACTTGATCTCAGTGTTCTCGATTTACCTTGGATTTTAATATTTCATATACGAGTTGAAAAAAGAAACATGTCACCACCAGCAAGGTGTTTTGCTAAGATGAGGCTGGCAGATGGATTTACTCATGCAACGATAAGTTATTTAAAAGAATGAGACCCATCAACACACTTCCCCCTTTTGCTCCCTCCACCCCCATGGCTTTCTTTTTGGTTTTTGTATTTTGGGCCCAACTTACTTTTTACACTGTGAAGGGATAGTGCCTGGACTTATGGTTTTATTTGTATAAGGAACTCCCAGATGAGGAAACCTCTCTACCAACTCAGATTATGCCTTCTCTCCCTCTTTTTGTAATCTTCGATAGTTGCCTAGTACACAGAGAGGTTAAATGATTGCTTAGGGTCATATTCTTAGTATTTGTCAGAACAAGAATTGAACCTAGCATTTCCCAGCTGAAACTGGCTCTCCAACATTCTCTGCAGAGGGAATAGGCAGAATTTGGTGGCCTGAAACACTACTGGGTAAAGGCACCAGAAAACAGAGGGGTTTGCCTGAGGCTACATAGCAAAGAAGGAATAGACCTGGACTTGGAAATAAACAGCCTGCTTTTGAGTCTTAACTCTGCCATTTATTTTCACTTTGGGCAAATTTCTTCAAGCATCTGCATACTTAATTTCCTCATCCATAAAATGAAGGTGTTAAAAATGATCGAATCTCAGATCCTGTTATATTTAGTCTTTATGAAATACCTTCCATAGTTTAGGGGCTGAGAGAGGTATATGTCTGTGGTAACGGCATTCAATTAGTGGATTGCAGTTTTATTCCCTGAGCCATACTGACACATAGTCTCACCCTGTCTCTTCTACTTCATATCTCTTCTCCCATTTCAGGACCAGAAAGGTAGTCCATTACAAGTCCATTGGTTATAAAGATGCAATCTATTATGTGAGAAGGCAGATATTTGGGGTATTTACACTATTGATATCATTTGTAAAAGTCTTATAAATGACAAAATCAGTTTTACCAGAAACTGTTAATTATCTCTCCCTTTGTAATCACTCTGATAAAAAACAAAAAAACAAACAAAAAAACTCATTTCAGCTTTCATTAGGTGACTCCTACTTGCACAACAATTGATTTCATTTCCTTTTACACAAATAATATTTTCTCCAGAATGTCCAACTAGATGATTTTTGAAATCAGCATGATATTTCCCCACTGCTATGCCTTTGCACAGGTGATGGATCCCATAGATTTGTTTTCTCATTTGCCTTTTAAATCCCTTGCTACTTTCGATGCTCAGCTTAAGTGTCACCTCCTCCATATTCTGGATGGATTTAGTTATTAGTTGGTTTTTCTTCCCTTCTGCCCTCTTATTCCTTTGAAGTAAATTGTAACCTGCTTTTGCTTTAAATCAATCACATAATGACTGCATTGGTCTCAAAGATGTGAGAACATTATCTTTGTGTAACTTGTCTTCCATTCCTTAAACTATCAATATTTTGAGTTCAGGGATCACTTCTTTTTCATCTTTGCTTTCATGGCTAGAATAGTGCCTTAAGAGAATTTGCTAGATTAGATTGGATTGATCATCCTTCATCTCCACCCCCTACCCCAATTCATAGTCTTCTATTCTGAAGGACTTACTTTTTTCTTTTCTTTTGTTTGTTTTCTTTTGTTTCTTCTTACTTTTGTAATTGGGAAATGAGGAGCAGGGATAGTTATTAGTTTTGATCACTTCCAGTCCTTTCTATAGACATATTAAAGTTTTCTAAATCTACGTTCCACAAAAGTCTTTTTCTGTCCTATCAATGGAGTATGAGTTTTTAATACTTACTATGAGAGTAAATGTCAAGCTTTGCAAGTTGTCCCAAGTTAGAAAGACTTTGAATATAGCTTTAGTGATTGTATATGTTTTCTCAGAACTATATAGGTCCTACAATACTAAAGTTCATGTAAATTATCTGTAAGGAAATTTTATACTTATATACTAATGGATACCCTTCAGAAAGGATCATTTCTCATAAATGCCTCCATTCAGAGATGTTTTATTGAAAGAGGCTGAGATAAATCAATAATAATACTCACAGCGCAGCAGGGATCTGGGTTCCTGAGCCACATGTACTAAATCCTAATAGGAGTCTTTGACTTTGAGGCAACTAGGAGTTCCTGTATAAAAGACTGCAGAGACCATCTTGTCTAATCTGAATATTATATCTATCAGTTAGTCAATAAAATTTTATTAAGTCCTACTATGTGATATACATACACTGTGCTAAACTCTGGACATATAAAGAAAGGCAAAATACTGTTTTTTTCCCTTGAGGAACTGACTATTTGTTGGAGAAGACAACATGCAAACAAATATACACAAACAAGCTCTGTATAGGATAAATAGCAAATAATCAACAAAGGAAAAACCACTAGTTTCAAGCATAGGGTTTTAAACACAATAGATGCATGAGCCTTCTTGCCCATCCCTGCCTATTCTACATATCACCAAAACACTGAGAAATATTCTGTAGATTTGCTATAATCAAACACTCAAATCCATAAGTAATCTTTTTCAGTTTCAGATTTATCTACAGCAATGCAAATGGAAAACCATCTACCCCTGACCATCTGAAGTCACTCTTATCCTCAATATTTGTCACAGAGAGTCTACCTGACATGAAATTCTTCAATTTCTCCAGACTTTGAGAAGGGACCAAGAGATCACTATCATCCCTCATTTTTGCCATATGACCATTTTATTTTTAATTCTTTTTTACTGTCTTTGAGGACATCTTTTAATCTTGTGTTCAGACTTCTTTGTTGGTCTATTCTGTTTTTTGCTCACCCACTCACCATGCACCTTCCCATTTCTCTCTATGTAAGGAAAGATTTTAGTTCTTTAGAGGCAGAGGTGTTTCAAATTTCACTGTCATAAAGAGTGCCACTAATAAAATGTTTGTGCTGAGAAGTTAGCTCTTTGTTGTTATGAAGCATAGAGTCAAGAAATGTGCTCTACTTTAAAACATGAGCTCCTTAAAAACAGGAATTTTCTTAGTATCTCTATCAATTATGAAAATATCTGACACATAGAAAGCATTTAATAAATGCTATCCTGGTTGTCTTTGCAATCTCTTCTAAGCAATTGACCATATTCTCTTTCTTCTTTTCATCTATGACTTTGCTCTTAAGTTCATCTGTATTTGTTTTTCTTCCTGATAGATGAAATAGACATACTATCATCCATGGAAAGGTGCATCTAGCAAACTGTCATTTTCAGAGAATCTGTCCTCAATTTAGACTCATTCATGTATCTCCACTAGCACAATGTGAAATTCTTTTGTTAAGTACATCTCTCTCAATCTTATCGTGAGGGTCACTGACAGAATTATTTTTGTTGATGTAGCTTCAAAGGAATCTTGAAATATCTTGATGTCTAAATAGGCTATTCCTCATCTTAAAAGACTCTGAGAAGCAGAATTCTGTTCTAATGAATGCTTTTTTTTTTTTTGTAATCCAAAAATGAACAGTCTCATATGATCTACAAATGTGGTGCCAAACTCACATGGAAAATGGGGATGCTAAATTTTGCATACAGATTTTTGTGGCTCATATTGACCCCCAAATACCTATATTGACATTATATATTTATTTTATTTTATTAATTTTGCTAAATATCACCAAATTAAAATTTTAATCTGGTTTGGCACTCTGGAATGCCTACTGGTGGTGTTGAACACTTCTTATCTGTCTTTTTCTTTCAGTCAGGAGGTTATCTTAACTTAATTTTTAAGTGCATTGTCAAATATTTTTTTGTGAAAGCCTATGCTTTGCTTCCTAAAAACCTCATTCTGAATGCTGACCTTGTATTGAAAACTTTGATCTCTAACAATAGCCTCATAGAAAATGGCATTAGTTTGTGTCTGAAAGACCTTCATAGAAATTTGTATAGAAAAGAGTAGATGTATAGGTTGGTAATTGTTAATGCTTTGTCACCTATTTTTGGAATCAGTAAGGTCTGAGATTTTCCCCACACACCACTGGCATTCACCTCCTTTAAATATCTTCTAAACTGAGTCCCCAATGTCCTCATGAATATAGTTCCTTCAGTATGGATTTTCTCTATATTGACTTGATTCTATCTGGTTGATTTTCACCCTTTCAATCTTTTTACTTCTATTTCTCCTTAATTGGTAAAAATAACAGGAGTTTTGATGTTAGGATCCAAGTGTAATACTTCTACTTTCCTTGTTGGAGAAAAACTTTAAAAAATAATTTTTTTGCAAATCTTTTCCCTTTTTTTGTAATCTTCTAAATTTTCACCTTTGAATGCTCTTCAGTTGACTTTTTCAGTTGGAGAGTGTCTCATTTTCTTTAGACTGATTTTCCACTTTCCTGATTCTTGCTGCCTTGAAATGATCCTGCCCATAATCACTCTAATGTGTGACATTTTACAGATGAGTTCATGTTCCAACCAGTGTTGCATTTGGCAGCTATTTCTTTCTGGCAAGTAAGTTGGGTATTTGCTAAGGTTATTTCTGGACTCCTTTATCTTTCTTTTAGTAATTAATTTACATACTGGAAGAATTTATTATAATGAAGAACTGATATAATTTCCATTGGCCATGCAAACCTGAAAACAGGTTTATAATGCAACAAATATAGTAACCTGCATTTATAGTCACATCCAGGTTACAAGAAGAAGGATTGGTTTATTTCTTCAGATGAACCCTTCAGACATACCCAGCAAGGTAGTCTACTCAGATCTTCTGACTTCTGTTTGGAAGCACTCCATACTCTGAATCTTCCTTTCTTCCTTCCCCATAGTATAAAAAAAAAGTCTAAAGAATTGTAAACTACTTAATGGTAAGAATGATGTTTTATATATCTTTATATCTATCCTAGTAGCTACTAGAGTATGTCAGATATAATAGAGAGGTTTTTTTTTTTTTCTCATCTGTAATCAATCCTCTGAATAGTTGCCAAAATGCTATTTCTAAACCACCCTTGACCATGTCAAGTCATGCTTAATAAATTCTGGTTGCTTCATATAACCTCTACAACCAAATGTAAATTCTATTTGGCATTTCAAATCCTGTGTCACCTGGATCCAAACTATCTATTTATTTTATTGTATAGAGTTCCCCTTCATGCACTCTATGGCCCATCCAAATTGGATTTTTTTCTATTTCTCATTCTTATTTCTCATTTCTCACCCCATCTATCTCCCATGTGTTCACACCATTTCACAGACATATCACCTTTGACTAAAATGTACTCTATTTTCACCTTGCTTCTCTATCTTTTTCTGATACCCCACAACCAGCTAACTAATAAAGCAAGGTAGTGGAGTGGATATAGGGGTAGGGCTGGAGTCAGGAAAACTTGAGTGTAAATCTGGACTCGAATATGTATTAGGTACATATATAAATATTGTCTTCCATAGAATGTAATTTCCTTAATGTTAGGGACTTTTACTTTTTTTCTCTAGAGCATAATACAATGCCTAGTACATAGAAGGCTTAAAAATATTTACTAAATGAATTAAGGCCATTCTCATTTCTAAGGTTTAGTTTCTTCCTTTATGGAATGAAGTAATTAGAGTGACGTGGTTTATGGAGTTGGTAATGTGAATTGGTAGAAAAAGAACTGAATGTCAAGTCAGAAATCATGAGTTAAAGTCCTAGCTTTTCCATTTACTGTCTATAATACCTTGAGTAATTCACTTCCCTTCCTTAGGCCTCAATTTAAATACCTGTATAATTTTAGAATATCATTATTCTCTAAATTACCCTTGATTTCTAATATTTTATACTTAGATGATGTGGCATCCCTTCCAGATTTAATATCCTAGCATAATAGCCTGTTAGGAGTCTTTCCCTTAGGCTTCATGTAGATAATTCAAAAAAGTTTTTATCTTGCACCTTAGAATAAATATTGTTTATTGGGGTTAAGTGGCTTGCCCAGAGTCGCACAGCAAAGAAGTGTCTGAAGTTAGATTGACACCTAGGACCTCCTGAATCTAGAGTTCTCAGGCAGGTAATTTGACAAATTATTGTAACAAATGTTTTTAAAGTTTATTAAACAAACTTTCCATGAAATAGAAATACTCAACAGCTGTTTTTATCTGTATGACCTTGGAAAGTCAGATTATCTCTCTTGCTCTCAGTTTGTTGTTATAGTTGTTGTTGAATCTGTTCAGTTCTGTCCTATATAACTCTTTGTGATCCCATCTAGCAATGATACTGGAATAGTTTGCCATTTTCTTTTTCAGCTTCTTTTACAGGTAAGAAACGGAGACAAACAGGATTAAGTGACTTGCTTAGGGCTGCACAGCTAGTTATTATCTGAGGTCAGATTTGAACTCTTGATGATGAGTCTTACTGATTCCAAGCCCAGTTCTCCATGCACTGTACTACCCAGTTGCCCTAGCTAATTTTGGTTTACTTATCTGTAATATAGGGAGAATGTTGGGTTATCTTTATTTCTAAGGCTTCTTCTAGTTTCAACATGTTCTGATTCTAAGTAGTAGGAAACAGGATAAAATTTTGTATGCCATCAGGAAGTGTCCTAGGGAAGACTATGTGTTGGAAAAGCCGGTATTCAGTACTTAGCTTTACTAAATCCTTTTCTTGTATCTTATATTTCTTGATAAGTGCTAGAACACATTGGTTATCTTGTCTTTCTGAAGACTAAAAGTTAGGGTAACACCTTACTCTGATTAACTAAACGAATTGCCCTTCCATGGGGTACTGGTATTTTTAACAATGTTAGCCTTGACTTCCCCAAATAATTTGGTCAGAAGGAATTATGCCTACTACAAATTATTACACAGATGTGATCCTAGTTCTGTAGTCAAAGGACCTGATTCAAACTTCATCTGTGATGTATGTTCTTTTTATAACCTTAGAGACATTACTTATCTCCTTGGAACACAGTTTCTTCATCTTTGAAATAGGAAGGTTGAACTAGTGGATGCTGAAATCACTTTAATTTCCTTATCTAGGATACTACTATTAACAGTTTTGATACATACATATTTTTTATATTTAGAGGTGGTCATACATCAAAGACACCAAGGTCATCTACTGTGTCCATGGCCATCACCAGGCATCCTGACTTTTTTCTTGCCCCTAGACTTTGTGATAGAGGCTGGCACTAAAGAAAAAGTGGGGAACAGATAACTTTTAATATTAACTCAATCAGGTAATACAAAAAGAATAATAGGTAGGGAAGAATGGGAAAAGGAAAGTGGGAAAAGGGGATCCCTGTGTCTCTCTAGACCCTTTTCTTCCCTCCTCAAGTTTTGGGGGGATCTCATGCCTTGGCAGCTTGAGCCCCCCTGAAAGAAAGTCAGGTTGACTCACCCCTGGACAACAGGAGCTGAGGTAAAGTCTGCTCAGGTTTCTCTTTAGAAGTCCCTTCAGTTTAGCAGTATTGAGAAGAAAGATTTCCAGTTACCAGCAGGAAAAATGGGTAACCCTCAGGAGAAAGTCTTTATCTCCCTTCTTTCTTTGATGTCTCAAGACGGAGAGACCCTCACTGCTCTCCAAGCCAGTGTCTTCTCTCCTCAGGAAATTCACTCCTGGGGCCCCTCCCCCATTGAAGTGATCAATTTCACATACTCTTCAGTCTGGCACTTTTTCTTTAGTGCCAGCCTCTATCCAATATTTGATGACTTTGGGAGAGACAGTAAGGTTAATGACTTTGCCTCATTTAAATCCAGTTCATGTGCAAGCCAAGACATCACCCCATGATGTCAATGGTCTTCTTTGACCACCAACTAATATCATTTAGAATTTGCTTGGAGGTATTTCTGGACTCTCCAAGGCTACATGCCACAGTCTTCAGAAGTTTTTTGTTAGGACCTTCAGCAGTTCAGGGAAACTTGTGAAGCTGAAAAGACTTTTAATGGGGTGGATACTCTGAGGTCAGTTCTAATCTCAGATACTTATTAGCCCAGTCACCTTGGAAAAGTCACTTCAAAATGCAGATAATAACAGCATTTAACTCATATAGTTGTTGGGTAGATAAAATAATATGATGTTTGTAAAACATTTTAGTGTTATTGTTGTTGTTGCTTATACAAGTCAAGCCAAGCTAAATCTGGGAACCATACTCATTTTTAGAAAGGTGGCTAGTAAGCGGTTGAATAATTATATGTTAGTCTACTTATTTATCTCCACTTATTCATTTATATTTGTACATGTGTACATATACATATATATCCATCCAATCATTTGTTTATGTTTTAGTTTATTTATTTAACATAAATATAACATAATTTATGGAAACTTTGTAGTAATGTAGAGTTGTGATATATTCATCTGTGTAGAGGAAGCATCTCTATGGATGAAATTTTAAATCTTTAAAATTTTGAAGGGAGCAAAAAATCATAGTAGCATAGATTTAGAGCTAGAATAGAGCATTGAAATCATATATTCTGAAACTCTCCATTTATAGATGAGGAAATTGAGGCCCAGAGATATTAAGTGACTTGTCATGTTTACAGAGGCAATAAACAAGAACAAATGTTCAAACCTGGCTCCTCTTATTCCAAAACTAGTCTTCTGCAACTGCCCACTATGGATCCCTCCTGAAATACGAGTAAAAAAAGTTGCAGAGGCAAAATTTGACTTCATGTGACTAAAATAAACAAACAACAAATTCACCAAACCCCAACATTTATCAGAACTGCATAAAAATGTAATAGATTCCTTCTAGAGATAGTGAGTTGGTAAAATGATTGGAAGTCCACATGACAATTAATCAATTTGTAAAGAGAATTTCTATTCTGATAAAGGTTAAGTAAGTGGCATGTAATATCTTTTCCAATTTTTAAATGTTTTATTCCCTTCCAGGTGGTTACATAAATCAAAATACTGCCATTCTTTTCAACCTAATTCAACTGTGGTACCTGACCTTCCTCTTCCCAAACATGAAGCCCTTAGAAGCCATTCCATGTTTTAGGAATCTTGTGACAGCTACTCAAAACCTAACACAGGAGGTCCCCACTTTTTATAGGCCAACCAGAGGACACATTAGTTCAAAACAAAATATATTTAATAATTAAGCAACATAGCAAAGTTAGTGATGAGAACCTGGCCTTGCCCCATAGATAAGGATTACACTCTCCCAAAGATTGCCCTATCAGGTATACAAGAGGTGATTAGTATCAGAATTGTTTTTCTCTCAAAGTGATTCATCTTATGGGTAATACAAAGGTTCTGTCGAAGAGTATGGAGAATATTCAAATACAATATCTAAATGGTAGGATTTCAGGTAGTAGGATGAAGGAGGGTCTGAGAACATAAGGGGGTCCTTCCTGGTGCCCTTAAAAGCATCTAATGGTGACCATTTAACTGATCTATTCTTACAGCTGCCTCTGAGTATCCATACATGGATAGGAAGCACAGTCGAAATGGGTATCCCACAGTTTGGACAAAGGAGTTGGGGAAGGGTAGAAATGGTTCCTCTCCAAAGGAGACTTCCACTACAATCCAGTGTCACAACCCTAGCAATAAATTTGATGCTACTGAGAATTCGAGTTCTACGACTCTAAGACAGGAAGAAAGGTACAGAGAAGAAAATGAAATGATAATTTATCTTTTTCAGGCATTGAGAATGTTTAATATAGTTGAATATTTGGTTGAGGGTCAATATATCTGGGTTCACGTTCCAGTAATGCAACTTTAGTCAAGTAAGTTAGAAAATTAGGAGGTAGATTCTCTAAAATTCTATTCATCTTGAATATTCTGTGATCCTCTGATATATTTCTGCCTTATATTACTCAGATCTGTCCTGCATTGTACCCTCACTGAAAGTGGAAGGCCAACCTTGGGTAGGCATCACCTGTGTCTTCACTATGACATTCTCGATGCCTCCACACTCAGCTTCCTCAAGGAACCTGCAGTGAGTTGGTGGTTGAGATCAGAATGATATCTCATATTGACAAAGTACTAGTTATTTGTTATCTGTATCAAAGGCAGTGACATAAATAATAAAAAATGAAGCATATTTGGCAAGACAGAGTGGCTGAAAGAGCTGCCCAAAGTGATGAAAAAAAAAGGGAATCAGGGCTGCCTTCTGTGTATGATTACTAGCTGTTAGCATAGAAAATCAATGCATTGGATGAATGAAAAAGAAGTGGTAGAGAAAAACTCTTCTATGCTATTAATAGAAGCATGTGTGCTGTCCCTACGCAGTGGGTCTGCACTAGACAATCCGGTCTTTCAGCACAGATAGGGCTATGTATCCAGATGTGCTGTTGCCAGGGTACATGCACACTGAATTGATTCTTTGATGGTACATATTTGAAATTCTGCTCTAGGCAAATTTGTTTACTTGCCATCCAACTTTGGCCCCACATGACTTTACAAATGAAACCAAGAGCCAGATGTTGTCATTAATCTTCAATTCCAAAAAATTCTGTCTAACATATGAATGTATCGAGTGGGGAAGGGAAGGTGAGATTGGTCCTGAACTCCAAGCTCAATATGAGTAAATAATGTGAGATGGCAAACAAAAACAAGCACCTAGCCAATAATCTTTTTTTTTAATGGGTTGCATTGACAGAAGGTCAATGTCCAGAAAAGGGAGGTGAGGATTCTGTGGTAACTTGTCTTGGTCAGAACATATCTGGAACACTGACAAGATAAAGTCAAGAAGAAAGTAGGATGGTAAGGAGACTAGAGACTAAGTATTATGTAAACCAGTTATAGGAACTGGGGATGTTTAGTTTAGGGAAGGGAAAATTTGGAAGCAAGGTACATGGCGGAACTGTGAACTGATACAACCATTCTGGAGAGCACTATGGAACTATAGCTTAAGGGCCACAAAACTGTACCTGCCCTATGACCCAGAAATACCATTGCCAGGCCTGTATCCCAAGAGATCAAAGAGATCCCAGAGATCATGGAAAGGATTTACTTGTACAAAAACATATATAGCGGCTCTTTTTGTAGTGGCAAAGAACTGGAAACTGAAGGGATGTCCATCAATTGGGGAAGGACTGAATAAGTTGTGGTATGTGATTATAGTGGAATACCTTTATATCTTAAGAAATAACAAATAAGATGATCACAAAAATATGGAAAGACATGTAAAGTGATGCAAAGTGAATAAGATTAACCAGGAGAAGATTGTACATAGTAAGAGATATAATATACAATGATCAACTGTGAATGACTTTACTATTATAAGCTATGCAAGAATTCCAAGATAACTCCACAGGACTCATGATAGAAAAGGCTATCCATTGTGATAGGAGGAACCAGTAGAGTCTGAATGCAGATTGGAGCAAAGCATTTTTCACTTTCTTTCCTTCATGTGTTTTTTTCTTGTACAAGAGATATGTTTTTTTTTTCTTTCACAATAAGAATGTGGAACTATTTATTGCATAACAGCATATGTGCAACCTATATCGTAGAAACTGCCATCTCAGGGAGAAGTGAAGGAGAAAACATGGGTTGCAAAATGTCAGAAAATGATTATTAAAATTATATCACATGTAAAAAATAAATGTTAAAAAAAGAAAGGGAGGTATGATCACTGTCATTAAGCATTTGTAAGACTGTCAGTTAAAAAAAGACAGCAGTAGGAACTGTTCATTCAATAAACATTTATTAAGCACCCTCTATGTGCCAGATATTTTCCTAAGGGGATATAAAGAAATGTAAATGGTTATCCTTTGGAAGAGTTTTATAGTCTAATATAAGAGAAGAAATTCAAATAACAATGTAAAAACTATTGGAAATCTTGGATGAAGAATTTGCTACCACTGAAGGCAGGTTTCATCTTATCTACAATTAATAGCTTTAGGGAGTTGCCAAAAGCATTGAGTGATTAAAGGATTTTCCCCAGTATCACACAGAAAGTTTGTGTCAGTAGCAAGATTTGAACCTAGGTCTTCCTCACCCCAAGGCTAGTGTTAAATGCTCTGCTGTCTCTTATGGCATTTGGAAAATGAATGGTACAAGATGCAATCTGGAAGTGGTTACAGAGAGGCAAATTTAGGCTCACAAAAATGAGTTGTTTAATAAAGTTGGGGGACTAGGAATAACTAGGTGGCTCAGTAGATAGAAAGTCAGGTGTGGAGACAGGAGGTCTTGAGTTCAAATTTGGTCTCAGACACTTTCTAACTATGTGATGCTGGGTAAATCTCTTAGTCCCAATTGCCTAGATTTTGCTACTTTTCTGCCTTGGAACCAATATTTAGTATCAATTCTAAGTTTTAAGTTAAGGGTTTTGAACAAAAAATTTGGAACATGTCTAAAAGTAGAAGAAGCTCCCTTGGAAAATAAATAAAGCTCCATCCTTGGAGGTTTTCAAGTGGATGACAGATGAAAGACTACCATTTTGGGGATGTATTGCAGAGTGAATTATATGATCAGGTATAGATTTGACAAGATAGAATTTAAGGCTTCTTCACATTCTATAATCCATAATTCTATGAATTCCATTTAACTATCTAAAATCTAAGCTAAACTGTAATATTATGATAATATTCATTTTCTTTACTGCTATCAGATCCATCACATCACTTCTTGTTCAACTCCTTGCCATGGAACCTGACTTCCAGCCCCAGTTCTGATGGGATTTCAGGCTCCCAACCCTGTGGTCCTGAGCACTGATTATCTTTCCTAGTCCCACCATGCTACCCTCTAGTCATCTGCTCTTTGACTCCTTCTCTTCTATGTGTTTTAACCTTCTTCATTAGAATGTAAGTTCCTTAAAGACAGGGCTTTGCCCATTTGTTTGTATTTATCTCCATATCCTTCAGCAACAGTGCCTGGCTCATAGTAAGTCTTTAATGATTAAAAAAAAAAAACCTTCCCTAATGACTATAACAGAATAAATCTGTCCTTTGCTTAATTACTATTCTATATCCTGTCTATACAAATGATATGGAAATTTAAGTGAATAGTAGTATCTTAGCTAACTGCAAAATACAGCTCTTTGGCCACTAAAATAAACAAAACAAAAACAAACAAACAAACAAAAAACAGATAAAAAATAGGAAGAAAGAGGGAAAGAAGGGGACAATCAATATCTAACAAGCAAAAATAAATGGCAAACTGTCTATGCACTAAAGGGGCCTGTATTTTTTTAATAATGGATGCATAGCTTAGGCCTTCCTTGGAGGTCTATTGACTCTTCCTTTATATACAAGCCTACTAAATTTGGTTGTTTGGTTTCTAAACTGACTGCATATAAGCAACAAATTTGAAGGCAGGAGTGGGACTGGGAGGGCCAACCTACTGACAGAGCCAGAAGTAGTTTCAAGTCATCTTAAACAGAAGCAGAATTATAAAACTTAGAAAAAAAGCAAATAAGTGACATTTCCAAACATATGACATTCCATGGGCTAGTCACAAGAACCAAAGATTGACCTGGTAGCTAGCACAGACCCATCCTCTCTGCTCCTTGGGATGTTAAGGCTGGGATAAGGGCTTGATTTCTTAGCTGTAGTGAGTTTAAAAGTGATTTATTGTCCTTACTAAGTTCAGCACCATCTCTGAGAGTGGAGGTCACTAGGCTATCTAAGGAGGGATGTACCACTAAAGGCCAGTAAAATAATAGGTTAAGGCTTCTGATTCTATTAGTACTGAGATAAGACCTTGAGTACCCTCTGTACAATAGCGTGGGCAAAATAGGGATAGACTGACTCTGAACAAAATAAAAATGAAAAGAAATGAAAAAAAGGAAAAATAATAATTTAGACATAAGCATTTAAAGTGCAGAATAGCTAAGAAACATTGAGTACAAGCACAAATAGTCCTATATGTCTCTAGAACTTTGAGGGCATCACTACATGAACACCCAGTTTAAACTTGATATTATTAATAATATCCATAATCCATCATGAAATAGACAATTATACCAAGATTCTATGTCAGAGTCAGGGCTTGCACCCAGATTTTTTGACCCCAAGGCTGACTTTCTATCCCCTACTACATACTATCTCTATTATACTACTGTACCTATAGCATCTGTATCTATATCTCCCTTCATCTCTCTATCTCTCTCCATCTCTTGCTCTTCCTCCCTTTGTGTCTATGTTTTTATATCTACATTTCTTTATCTTTGTTTATATATGCATTTATACATATGTGTTTAATACATATATGGTTAGGTTACTGTTATAATTGATAGTACTAATATTATTAGATTTTTTCCCCATAATAATACTCTTACTTTTCTAGCAATGCAAATTAGAGAAAAAACACATTCATTCATTTACCATATCTACCTCAGGAAGCAGGTAGATCAGAAATAATTCCCATTTTGCAGATGAGGAAATTAAAGGTCAATAAACTGAATTTGATTTTCTAAGGTCACATCATTAGTACATATCAAAATCAGTATTCAAAGCAAAGTGTTCTAACTCCAGACCCAACATGCCTTGTACTAAAGCACATGACAGACTTGCTTTTTAATGCAAATTTCTTTCATATTCATTTAATTTCAAATAACTATCATCCAAATTAGGGACTTTTGTACTATAGTGAGATTTTTCAAAGTCTCCTTCTTTGAGCAATGAGATTCTAGATTTCAGTTCTTAAGAGAGTTCTTCCATAAAAATTAGTAACATATTAATAGGGTCAGTGTACAGATTTCTGTCTTGATTGTCTTGGATGAAAGGGATCATGACTTTATAGGGTAATTAAGATAGTTGCAATGTTTGCCAAGGTGGTGACCATTTCAACATTTACTGAGTGGCTTTATTATGAATTTGACTTAGATTTCCTCTGATAGTTTTGACCAAATCATGGACAGTAATTGGTTCCCTGGCCAGCCTTTGCTAAGAGGTCAAGCACTAAATCTGTAAAATTAGTGAACATGACTCTTGTTTATATATGTTTTTTTTTTAATTAGAGGAAGTATGATATTTTGACTAGAGCAATGGAATTTATATCAGGAGGACAAAGTTAAAAAAATCTGATTCTGTTTTTTCCTAGCTATGCGATCATGAGGTTATCAATTTTTCATCTGTAAAATGAAGGTACTTAAAGGGCATATAGAGAGTAGGACTGTCTAATAAAAATCCAGTCCTTTTGAGATGAGTAGTATCCTCTGCCTGAAATAATCCTCACTGGAAACTAAACATGCTTTGGTTTTATTCATCTTGTTGGGTTTTTTTTGCTGTCATTGTTGGACTTTCCAAGAGAGGAACTTTTTCATTGGCTGTTGAACCAGAAATAGATGTGCATTCAAAGTGAAATAATCAATCAAAACATTTCCTCTTTCCTACCTGGTTGTGTTCCTGTGAGAGATATGTTGTAAATCTATGGAAGGGGAGAGACACGAAGTGCTTCCCATCTTGGCTCATGAATGTAGACCTTAGTTTTTGGCCTCTTTACCTCCTCCTCCCTTCCCCCCAACCAACACTAGGCAAACAAGTGGTCTGGAAAATGGAGTCCATTCCAAAGTTTGTGATCAGCTGATTTTGGCTCACCAGCACAGCCTTGAGATGTTACTGGCAGCCCTACATAGAAGGAAATTGACCCATAAGGCAAAGAGGATTCATGCAGAATGGTGAGAGAAGAATCAAATAAGAAGATTGGAAAGGTAGGAAAAAGCCAGATGGGAAAGAAATTCTAACACCAGACAGAAGTTTATGTTTGATTCTAGAGATGATAGTCACTGGAGTTTGTTAAGGAGAGATATGAGTTGATCACACTTGTACTTTGGGAAGATTACTTTAGTCGTCTTGTGGGAGATAAACCAGATTGTGATAGATAAACTGAGATGTTATCAGGACCTGAACTAGCATAGAGTGAAGATGAAGAAGCAAGAGATATTGTAGGGATAGAAATGACAAGATATTTCAACTGGTTAGAATTAGTGAGTGAGAATTAAAATTTTGACCTAACCCTAAGATTCTGAAATTGAGTGAGTTGAAGGTTGTTAGTGGAGCTCCCTTGACTGTAATAGGGAACTTCAGGTAATGGGCTAATTTTGGGGAAAAGATTTTGAGTTATATTTTGGACATGCTCAATTTGAGTTGCCTGAGGGAGATCCAGTTCAAAATGTTATTTAAGCTTAGGATAAGGTACTAGAATGGTTTTAGAAATAGAGGAGTCATCTGAAAAGCATTGGGAATACAAAACTGATGTGTTTACTAAGACAGAGAATGAAGAGGGAGAAGAGAAGATGGCCTTGGGAAATAATCATATCTAGGAGACTTGATATGGACAATATGTCAATAAAGGAGATGGAAAAGAAAGTATTTAAACAGGTAAGCAATTAACATGGAAAAAATATGGAGAGAATATCCATGAAATGAGGGTTCTCAATATTTTCTAATTCTTGACACAGGTAAACAAGGATAAGGAGTGAGAAGAGGCCAACCATTAGATTTATTGAAGAAATTACTGGTAACTTTAGATAGAACAGTGTCAATTGAATAATGAAGTCAAAAGTCAACCAAAATATAACTTGAAATCTCAAGAAGCTTAAGAGGAAGGAAATAATCATTTAATAAGTACCTACCATGTACCAGCCACTATGCTAAATACTTTATAAATATTATCTCATTTGATCATCATAACAAGCCTGGAAGGTAGGTGCTAATGTCTTTGCATAGAAGAAACTGAGGCAGATAGAGGTTAAGAAGTGACTTAAGCAATATCACAAAGATAGTGTCTGAAGTCAGATTTAAATTCATCTCTTCCTGGCTCTCTACTATACTACTTAGCTTGCTAGAAGAAAATGAGAAGAGAGGAAGTGAAAGCATCAAGTGTAGACATCTTTTACAAAGACTGGTTAAGAAAAGGAGAGCAGAAATGGCTAATGACAAGGATGGTAGCATCTAATGAGGGTTTTTTGTTTTCCTTTATGAAGGAGAAATAGGCACATGTATTGGAAGCAAGAAAGGAATCCATAAATCAAGAGTGAAGATTCAGAAAAAGCAAGGATGATAGCAGAGGCAATTAATGGAGAAGATGGAAAGGGATGAAGTCAATGGGACATCTAGAAGGGTTTGCTTTGGAAATGAGAAGAGCTACCTTTTTGTCAGTCAGAGGAGAAATAAATTGTAATGTATAGAACTGAATACAATAGACCAGATATACTGGGGAAGAGTACAAAGCGAATCATTTATTCATTCGTGGAAGCTATTATTCTCTTAATGCCACCCAAGATGTCATCTAATTTTTTGACTGCTTCACCTTGCTGCTACCTAATAAGCCAGAAATGGTGTAATGCTACTAGATGTTATCAGACAAACTACTGTTAAACAATGCTTTTGCTCTCTTATATTTATGAAAGTAGTTTAAAGTGTAAGACTTTTTATTTTACCTTTTAGATATTAATTTATTGGATTTATCCTAATGAGTTAGCCATTGAACCAGATCTTTTCAGGTGCATCTTAAGGACCAGTAGGCCCCTTTATATAACCTGCTGTCACATTTTATGGATCACTAAGCTTTTTCTTGTTCCTTAAAGATGAACTCTCTTATGCGTGTTTGTTATTCAGTCATTTCTCACATGTGTCTAATTCTTTAAGACCACATTTGGAGTTTTTTGGCAAAGAGAGGTTTGCTATTTCTTTTTCCAGATCAGTTTATAGATGAGAAAACTGAGATGAACAAGGTTAAGTTATTTGCTCAAGGTGACACAGCTAAGTTTCAAAGGCCATATTTGAATTCAAGGCCTCCTGACTCCCAGGCCCAGGACTGTCTCCACTGTGTCACTTAGCTACCTTCTATATGTTTTATCCACTCTTGTTAAAATATGAGCTCCTTGAGTGCAGGGACTGAATCATTTTTCTATTTGTATCCCTAGTTCTTTGCACATCACAAGGAATAGAATAAATATTTAATAAAATTTTAAAGAATTAATTCATTTATCAAGCACATCTAATATTTTTTACTAGATTTTTATCTTGAGCATCAACTAGCTATTAATTATATTAGTTCTGTCTTTCCATTCAAATGTCTATGAGCAAGAGAGAATTTCATTTTAATAGATGAATTTATTATTTTTTATTCTTCTTCTACCAGGATATGGAATAGTAGAATCTGGGGATTAGTTAGCTATTCTCCATTCCAATGAACTGGAAACACTCAGATTGAGTAAATCTTTCCCTTCTTACACCTTGATTCAATTCACATTAAAAAAGTAAAAAGAGAGGGCCCATGTATGTTGTCATTTCTCTAATAAATTCCATGTGAATCTCTTGGGCTCTTTTCCACCAGTGCAATTATTGAGTTAATCTGGATATCAAGCAGCTGAGCAGGCCATTCAAGATGAAAAATGTACATTGGGGCTTGAACTCTGTGGAGTGGCTGTCTACATTGATCACATAAACAGCATAATTAGCAAACCTCTTCCTTCACACTATGTTTTACGGATGCAGCCTGCCCTCCTGAGATTATGATTAGCATCAAGGGTACCATTGACACATGCATGCTCTAAGTGGGTGATCACCCCAGGCTGCCTATGTTTTTCCCTTTCTGCATAAGCTTCCTGCAACAAAATCAACTCCAGATTGTCTCTTCGTCAGCTTTACCCTAAATTGAATAACAAAGTCAGTTTTCTTTTTTTTTTGACTTTTTTTCCCTCTGTAGAAAGAAAAATGAAGGAGGCAGCACTGAGAAGTACCTAACATCTTTTACAGATTAAGAGCCTTCATCTTCTTCTGAATATGACAACCATTTCTTCTTCATCTTTTCTTCTTTCTTAAAAAAATAAAAAGTTTGGAGGATTTTATTCATTAATTCTAAACCAAATGATTAATTAAGCTGCCTCCTAGAGCCCCTCTCCTTCCCATCAGCTTTGGTAGTAATTAATCAAGACAGAACACAGCTTTTAATAGCTTTAAAATTGTGCTCGAGCAAATTATTTTGGTCTTTTCTTAGAAATGCCATTGTGTGCATACAATATGAACAGAATGTATATAGAAATATAAATTAATGCTTGTTAGCTCTGGCCTAGAAAGGGAACTTCTGGGGTCTGGCTGCATAGTGTTTCACCCATCATTCATTTCATGCTCCTTTATCCATCATCCTTCTTCTACGGAGAATTGTTCAAACTAAGCCTGTTCCTTGCCTAGAAAGTTTGTACCAAAAGAAAATTTCTGTAGCTGTTGAAGCAAATCCCAAACAACTGCTTTACAAGCAGTTGAAATTTTAATATACTTTGAAATCTTTAGATCTGAGGTCCAAGATAAATAGCACCATAATTACATGTTCAAGTGTAAGGAAAAGAAAGAAGGGGCATTAAAGGTACACAATATCCTCTCATACTTGACTTCATTGCAATGTGGATAAAATGACTGGTTGAAGAGAAGACTTTTTCACATCACCTCTCTCTGTCTTACTCATACTACAGCCAAAGCACATTTGACTCATTATTACAGTGAACCACCCTGGAATAAAGGTTTTTTAGATCTTAAATTGAGATACTTGGATCTTTCCAAAGATGATGAGTTCTAGTTTTGGCTGTTAATATAACTGTGTGCCAATAAATAAATCATTTAATCTTTTTTAGGGTTTCAGTTTCATTGTCTGTTAAATCAAGGAAATAGGACTAATTGGATTCCAGGTCTTTATTCTATGATCTTATGAAACTCAGACTCAGTGAGGTTAAATGAATTGCCCATCATCACACAGTTTGTGTGGATTATTGGTGAAGAACAAGGATTTTTTAAAGTTCCTAGCACAATGTTTGGCACTTAGTAAGAGACATTTACTAAGTGTTGGACACTATACTAATTATTGGGAAAGCAGAGAAGAAAGTGAAATAGCCCATACCTTCAAAGAGCTTGTTTTCTGTTGTAGGGAAACATGTCTGTTCTTCCATATATAAAAATATTGAATTATAATTCACACATTGTAATATACAATTATATTATAATGCATGAGTAGTATAATAAATATCTTTAAGTATTTGAAAGATTGTCACATGGAAGAAAGAATTAGAACTTTTTAAATTTGGCTCCAAATAGTCATACTAGGACCAAAGGGTGGGAGTTACAGGTAGATTTTTGCTCAAGGCAAAGAAAAAGTCATTCCTATTTAGAGCTGCTCTAGAATTAAATGTAAGTACTAAGCTCTCTGTCACTGGAGTTTTCCAAGAAAGAACTATATGCCCACTTTGGGGGAAAATTTTCAAAAGAATTAATGCCTCTGTTTTAGGTTGTATTAAATGCCCACTTTAAGAATGAATGATTCTGTTCTTTTATAGTCCTAGTGTAGTATCAAACCTGGTATAACTTAGAATATAATCTTTATGTTTGTTTATGTACATATACATACATTCATATGACACACACATATGCATATATATATATATATATATATATACTGGCATCTATTTATCTGAGTATATTAATCTATGTGTATGTGTGCTTTGTATAGCCATTTAATATATACAGAAATAAATTCTATATATGCCTATATAGTATATAAATGCAGATATAAAGTAAATACAAGGTAATTACAAGGGGGAAGGCAAGACAGTAGCTTGGAAATCCCAGGAGATCTCATGGGATGGTTTTTGATCTAAGCTTTGAAGGAATTTAGGATTTCAAAAACTCAGAAATGAGAAGGTAGTATACTTCCATGAAGTGGATGGGGGGCATTGTGTGAAAACATCAAAAGACGAGATGGAATATTATATGTGAGAAATAGAAAGGTTTAGTTGGACTGTAGTCACTATGAAGTGGTATAATATATTATGAGATTGGAAAGGCAGATTGCAATCAGCCTAGGGGAATTGTCATTTGATCCTATAAGAAATAAGGAGTATTGGAGTTTCTTGAGCCAAAGATTATATTGACTAGCCACACAATTCTAAGGCCAGAACTTTTAGGTGTAATTCCTCCTTAGTACTTTTGTGTAAGTATCTGAATTCTGAGAACAATATAGGACTTGAATGTGGATCAAGCACACACACACACACACACACACACACACACACACACGTGCGTGAATTAAATTTCATTCAAGGTAGCTACATGGCGCAGTGGAAAGAGAGCTAGATCTAGAGCTAGGAAGACCTCAGCCTCAAACACACATAGTAGCTCTATGACCCTGAGCAAGTCATTTAACCTCTCTCTGCTTCACTTTATTCATGTTTAAAATGAGGCTAACAACAGCATTTACCTCTCATGGTTGTTGTGAGGATCAAATGATATAATAGTTGTACAGAACTTAGCATAGCCTAACATTTAGGAGATGCTTAAGAAAAGTTTCTTTCCTTCACTTCCTTAGAGGTACAGCAGCCAATCAATCAATGAATGGAGACAGGAAGGAAAATAAGAACCAACATCCTTGAAAGAGCATTATCTATTTGGAGACTAACGTCCTACAGAAAGACAGCACAAAATGATAGAAAAAGAATCATTGGATTTAGAGTCACAGGACATACGTACTAATCTGGGCTCCATCATTTAATCCCCATTTGAGCTTGTGGAATTTGCTGTAACTCTCTGGGGATTTAGTTTCCTATTGGTAAAATGAGGGGTGTTGAAATTGATGACCTCTAAAATGCTTTGTGACTCTAAATGTATGATTCTATCGTCGGATTCCTTATTCAGTTACCTACTGTTCTGTGTTTCCAGCACTTAGCACTGCATTTGGTTCATTCATTCATTCATTTGCTCATTCATTCATTTATGCCCTTCTAAAAAGAAGAGCTGATCTGCCAGGGTGAGTCAACATTGAAATCATTGCAAAGATTATTCTTTTCTATAACTAATTATGAATAAAGACTACAATGTTATTCTGTAAAACCCAGCCCTTGTTATTTTCCTCAGACCTTGCATTCATTACTAACAATCTGACTCTAAAGCCAATAGATTTTTTCTTTCTACAGCAACACACTAAGAATGGCTACTAAAGGTATCTAGCAGTATTGTTGTGACTACCATATAGAATCATGTATGTGAATTTGTTTTGAAATTATAGGTGGAATAGAGCCATGATGGTAGAATACAAACTGGGACCTACATGAACTCTCCAACATTCTCTTCTAAACAATTTTAAAATATTGCCTCAAATCAAACTTTGGAGTGAGAGAGGCAGCAAAAGATCAGAGGGAGACATTTTTTTTTTCTTTCTTGAGATAATTTCGGAGGTCCACAGGAGAGGTCTGTAACATTGGAGTGGGAGGAGTCATGGAATGTTGTAAGAACACTAGCAGTAGGTCTTGGAGGCAGTCCTGACAGCAGCAGCTGTTTCAAAAGCTCTCAGCCCAGACATGGTAAGGGGATCAGAAAGAAATAGATGACATGGAACCCTTTGCTGAAACTAGGTACAGCTGGCACTGACTGGCAGCTCATTGCCCATAAATAGTTTTGTGTTGCAGTTGGGTTCCAGTTCTAGGACTGAGGGAAGTACTTTGATTAGGGAATAGGCACCCTGGTTTCAGTTCCCAAGCCAAGAGGAGTGATAGCACTTTGTAGCTACGTTGAAGGAGAGGATCTGGTCACAGTCGTGGGTATAAGAGGAGCACTGGTACTTGAAGCTACAGGAGAATGAGTCCATCCTGGGTAAAGAAAAGAGTACATATCAGATCAGTGACTATGCCTCTCCTAAGATAATACCTGCTTGAAAGCCCTGAAAACTTGAAGACTCCTGATTCAATTCTGAGAACAGTATCACAAAACAGCCTGAAGCTTGGCACCGTGCCTTCCCACTCCCAAGTCAGTGAAGCCCAATTTTAACATAAAGTTCAAAGTAAAAAAATAGTCTAGAAAAATGAGCAAGCAAATAAAAAAAAGAATCAGACAGTAAAAAAAGATACTACAGTGGCAACAAAGACCAAAAAATAAAATTAGAAAAAGATACAATGGGAAAATAGCTAAAAACAAAGCCTGGAAGAAAAATGTTAAATAAACTCAAGGCCAGGAAGAATTCCTAAAAGAGTTAAAGAAAGAGTAGTAGAAAAGAAATTGGGAAAATAAATGAAAGTGATGCAAGAAATTTATGAAAAGAGTATTAGTAAAAAAGGCATTAAATGGTGCAGTGGATAGAGTGCTTGGCTTGAAATCAGGAAGACAACTTCCTGAGTTCAAATCTGGCCTCAAACATTTACTATCTATGTAATCTGGGCAAGTTATCTTATTTAAAAAAATTATTTAGTATATTTTCCTATGTTTACATGATTTGTCTTCTCTCTCTCCTCTCTTCCCTCTTCCCTCCTTGTAGCTTAACAAGCAATTCCACAGGATGATACATGTATTATTTCTCAAAACCCATTTCCATATTATTCATATTTGTAATAGAGTGATCTTTAGGAACCAAACTCCCATTTATATACCCAAAGAACTAAGTGATGAATCATATGTTTCTCTTTGGTGTTTCTATTCCCACTGTTCTTTCTCTCAATCTGGATAGCATACTTTCTCATAAATTCCTTGGAATTATTAAAATTAAATTGTGTTTGGACTGATGATATATTATTAATTAGGTGGTTACCAGGGATTTAATTCTAAATCCCAAAATGAATTACTGAAGTAAATGGGACTTAGGGCAGTTTGTTTATAATATTTATAATAGAAGTAAGATATTAAGGAATAAGAGAGAGAGAGAGAGAGAGAGAGAGAGAGAGAGAGAGAGAGAGAGAGAGAGAGAGAGAGAGAGAGAGAACTCTGGTTTTCTCTGATACCAGTTAGAAATTCTAAGCCCCAGCCAGGGGAAGAGAGTCTCAAGATGATGGGCCTTTCCTGGAGGCTTTATGCCTCCAGAAAGGCAAGGTCACTAAGTCAGTTTTTCACTCACCAAAGATGACAGTCTAAAAGAAGTCTGGGTGTCTGTATTCCAGTTGCTGCTCCGAGTCAGTGCCCAAATGTCCCAATGAATCCTCCAAATCTCCAAATGTCTGTCTTCCCTTCAGCTCCAAGTGACTGATCCTTCACTCTAAGCCTGGGGTAACTGACCGTCTTCAGGCTTTTTTTTTTCTCTATTTAAAGACCTTTTTCTCTTGTGTAACCTCCTCTAAATTTTCATGCCTACCAATCACAGCAGTTGCTTTTCTCCAGGACTGTCCATTCTTTATTTCTCACCTTCTTTGGTTAGATTTTATCTTTTTGGGTTACTTAAATCCTCTTTTGTTAAATTCACCTTCTGTAGTTACTTAACACCTTTTTGTAGTTAAAATCTAAAAATAGATTGTAGCTTACAATTCTAGCTTCACTATAAAAGAAGAGCTAAGTATCTTCATTGTTACAATCAGGAGATTATAATTTTATCTCCACAATAAAGAGCTAAGTATCTTCATTGTTCCAATCTTCACAGAATTATCCGGCATCATTGCATTGCTATTAGTAGCAGAATCTATTAGATTTGATCGTTCCATAACAATCAACTTTCTGTGTACAATGTTCTCCTGGTTCTGCTCATTTCACTCTATTTCAGTTCATGGAGGTCCTTTCAATTCATATAGAAATCAAGCAGCTTATCATTCCTTATAGCATAATAATATTCCATCACCATCATATACGACAATTTGTTGAGCCTTTCCCCAGGCAATGGACACCCCTTCATTTTCCAATTTTTTGCTGGGCAAGTTATCTTAACCCTGTTTGCTTCAGTTCCTCATTTATAAAATGAACTGAAGGATATGGCAGGCCAGTTTACCTAGAAAACCCTAAATGGGGTTAGGAAGTATCAGACACAACTGAAATTATTTAACAACAACTAAAAAAGAGGCACAAAATAAATACAAAATATGTTAAACTAAAAGAATTCGCCTAAAGGTAAAAGAGGCACAAAAATTCACTAAAGAAATAACCTATTTAAGAGGCAGAATAGAACAAAGGGGAAAGATAGTATAAAAGCTTACTGAAGAAAATACCTAATGACTGTGAAATTCAAGAAACATTAAAAAAAGCCAAAAGAATGAAAAAAAAATGTGAACTATCTCATTGGAAAATCGACTGACCTGGATGGAGAAGATAAAAATAAAATCTATGATTAGAAAAAAGGACCTAGGCATCGTATTTCAAAATAATATCACAGAAAACTTCTATATTTTAGAAAGCAGAGGTCAAAATAGAAATTGAAATAGTACACTCATCACCTACTGAAAGAAATGATGAAATGAAAACTCTCAATAATATTAGACTCAAATTCTAGAAATCCCTGGTAAAGGAGAAAAATTATTACAAGTAGCCAAAAAAAAAAAGAAAGAAAAAATCAGATATCATGGGGAGCCATCATCAGAATTATATAAGATTTAGCAGCTTGCATTTTGAAAGAGTGGAAGGCTTGGAATATGATATTCAGGAGGCAAAGGATCTAGGATTACATGTTAAAAGAGTGGAAGGCTTCCATGTCAGCTATTATTATCTATTTTATTGAATTCATTCACTCTTGGTAATCTTTTTTCTGCTAGTTTCCACAGTATAATAAAACCCCAAAGAAGTTAGAATTGTGTATTCTTAGAGCTCAAAGGATTATCTACAACTCAAATCTTAGTCATGAATACTCTTTAAAATATTCTTTAAAAAATTGTCACCTAGCATTTGAGAACTCTAGGGACAGATTCATTTCTATTTAGAGATTCCCACTTGCATTCCACTTTTAAACAGCTTTAGTTGTTAGGGTTTTTTTCCTTTTGTCTTGAGGCAAAATCTACCGTTTTGTAACTTACACTCATTTTACCACTCTCTCTAGAACCAAGTAGCACCTCTTCTATATTACAATCTTTTAAATACTGGAAGATAATCATGAAGTCCATTCTAAGTCTTTTCTTTTCCAATCTAAACAACCTTAATTCCTTCAATCAATCATTGTATGTCATAATTTAAAATCTGTTCATCCTTCTTATCATTCCAATCACTATTATGGACTTCTGGGGTATAAACAAGATGGAGGAATAACTATAATAGCAGTGCCATTTCACCACAAAAATCCTCATTGACCAAGAATAAAATATTGCCACAAAACTAATACATGAGTGAAAAAACAAACAAGGAAACAGAGCAAAACAACCTTCAAAAAAAAAACAGAAAAAGACAATCTGGGAAACTGAGGTGAAAGAGGATTAGAGCAATCAGGAGGAATAGCAGTGAGTAAAGAACAAGCCAAGAGTAAACCACAACCCACACACCCAAACACTCACACCCCATATCTGCTCTCACAGTTTCTGAACTTAAGCCCAGGAAAACAATCAGACCCAGAGATCCTGCCCAGGGCAAATAGTGGTCCAAACCAACTCACACCCCTTGAAATTTCAAACCTGTGGAACAGTCCAGAGTTCCAGCCCAGGGCAATCTGGGCTGAAGGGGGTCAATCCACATGGGCCCAGAGTAAAACCAGGAATCCCAGGCTGTTGGGATTAGGACATAATTTACAGTTTGGGGTGAGGACATAGTTCTCCCAGGGGAGCTTCCCAGGATCTTTTTGCCTAAAACTAAGGGTAAAGTTCCAGGACAGGGCAATAAAGGGTGTGCCTGATTGAATCACGAACAGTTTGAGATCTGTGTACAAGGGAATGATCCAGAATTTGCTTCTAGATCATTCCCTTGTACACAGACCAAAAATTTGAGCCTTAGTGTGGGACTAGAATTTGATCAGCCCCTTACCTGATTAAGTTCAGACTAATTTCAAAAGCTTACACTCAACCCTGAGGAAAGTCTTTAGGCTATCAGCATCTCAAGAGTCAATTGAATCAGCAGGGGGAGGGGGTTCTCTGAACCCTCATCCTTCAGATCATCTGGTATACTAGTAACAAACCAGAAAATAAGCCAAAAATAGCATCAAGAAAGGACTAAAGTTTAAGAGGGTACCCCAAGTTCCCAGAAGACAAAGCCTACCTATAATTAGATAGGAAAATGAGCAAAACAACAACAACAACCCCCCGCCCCCCACCACAACTCTAAAGAATTTTGGAGACAAAGAACAAGGTGCAGACACAGAAAGGGTCAGCAATAGCAAAGGAAACACACACAAAATCCAAAAATAAATATGAATTGGACATTGAATCTGGAAGAGATGAAAAGAGACTTCAAAAACAATTAAAAGGGGCAGAGGAAAAGTGGGGAAGAGAAATGAAAGTGATGCAAGGATAAATGGGCCAATTGAAAAAGGAAAACCAAAAACTGACAGAGGAAAACTAGGCTTTAAAAATTAGAATTGACCATCTAGATACTAATGATTTCAGAAGAAATCAAGAAACAATAAAGCAGAATCAAAGGAATGAAAAACAGAAAAACATGAAGTGTCTTATTGAAAAATCAATTGACCTAGAAAATAAATCTAGGAGAGACAGTCTGAGAATTACTGGCCTACCTAAAAGCCATGATGAAGAAAAACCTTGGATATCATATTATAAGAAATTGTCAAAAATAACTGCTCTGAGATCCTTAAACAAGAAAATAAAATGGAAATGGAAATAATTCACAGATCACCTCCAGAAAGTAATTTACAATTTCCTGGAATGTAATAGCTAAATTCCAAAGCCACCAAGACAAGGAAAAAATACTTCAAGCAGCCAGAAAGAAGACATTCAAATACTTGGGACGTAGTGATTTATACATTAAAGGATCATAAGGCATGGAATATGTTATTCAGGACAGCAAAAGATTTGGATTTACAAACAATAGTCATCTCTCCAGCAAAACTGAACATATTCTTTCAGGGGGGAAAATGGCCATTCAATAAGATAGAAGACTTCCAAGCATTTCTGAGGTAGAAGTCAGACTTAAACAAAATATTTGAAGGCCAAACACAAGACACAAGAGAAGCCCAGAAAGGTAAATAAGAATGAGAAAATGTAAGAGACTTATTAATGTCAAAATATTTATATATCTACATGGAAAGGGGATTTCTGTAATTCTCAAAAATTACTCTCAGTAGTAGAAAAGGTAGAAAGAATTTACTCAGAAAGAGGATGGAGAAGTAAGCTTATTATGATGAGATGATGTAATGTAAATGTGATGATATGAAATGATGTGAATGTATGATATGATATGTATGCATATAAATGACATGTAAAAAAAGAGTCTATAATGTGTTTGTCACTCTGTGAAGATATGAGAATATTAAAAGGTGGGAAGAAACAGTTTCTTTCTTCAAGGAGATTACAGTCTTCCCCAGAATGTTTTCTAGATTGTTGATGTTACAGTCAAAATGTGGTACCAAATAGTGAATACAGTATTTTGGGATTTGCCTAATCAAAGACAGGCATGGCAAGACCATCTCCCCTTGTCTCATTTTGGATAGTATATTCTTATTGAACTTGTGGACCACTAAAGCTCTTAGTTCCTATTCATTTTAACTATTAGTAGTGACATCTCTCACATTTTCTGTACATTTCCTTTACATATTAAGGTCTACTATTATTCCTTTCTCTTTTCTTGAAGCAAGAGGTTTTTTTTTTGAGCCTGAGATATTAAATGCTGATTCATCTTTCTGACGGAAATGACGCACTGTACAGATTTATAAGGCTGCCCTGAAAAAAACATGCATTATTTATGGCAGCTCAAGAGAGCCACCTGATATTTCAAGCCAGTCAACACGGCTTGTTCAAGACAATCAAGGAACCAGGGAACAATTAGTTAGGAGGATTTGACAGCCAGGGAGTAAATTACTTTTATGAGCAGGACTCTGGAGCCATCAGAAAGAACTCTTTAATGAGTACACTGGCGATTCGTTATGGTCCATTAAACAATGTATATGTGGATGTTTGCTGTTGATTGTATGTACCCTATCTAAGGCCTATTTGTAGCCCTGAGTGGATGATTTCTCACACTTCTTGTTGGCTGAACAGCTTGCAAAGGGAGAGGGAATGTTTGTTTATTATAACAAAGAGGACAATTTCTGGCTTAGTGTAATTGGTTAGTTGTGTCACAGGTTAGAATCTAGCCTCATCTTGTCTAGGAGCATAGGACGATTTAATCAGCTCTGAGAAAGTATGGCATGGAAGAATGTGTGCTGGAATGAGAGACAGAAGACCTAGATTCTATTCCTAGCATTCTTAGCAACTATCTATATAATCAATTGCTTAAACCAATTTAAAAGTCTTAGATTCCTCATCTAAAGTGAAAATTATTATTGTCGTCTACCTATTACAAGTTGTTTATCATGTCCTTTGTAGACCCCAAACTTTATATGTTATTGTTAGCTATTACCATCATTATATTAAAACTCTTAGTCAGAAGTATCTGAAGTGGAAGGTATAGATTGTGGGTGGCCTAATCCCAAGATGTGCATGATTAAACATTATGAGAGTAGGGTGATGGTTCTTGTATGCTGTCCCTGAGAAAGACACTTATGCATTTATCTGCCACAGAGCCACATAATCCTTTCCATCATTATGGTTTACTTTCTTCCCTCCTTTCCCTGGCCTTACAATGATGCCTCAGTGTTGTTTCTTGAGAGTGGTTGCACCAGCCCCCACTCAGGCACCTGAAATAATTGCACAGGCAAAATTCCCCAATTTAGTCCCTTCGGCTACTAAGTGATTGTCACCTTTAGCAAGCAGGCTTTGTACTCCAGGTTGTAGCTGTTAAATAAAAATGATGATGGAGATATACCATTGGATCCCCAAGATGTCTGGGAGTTTCCAATTATTTCTAGATTGTGTGAAGATTGGATTTGGCTCTCCCCTGATTATAACAATGAAGGTACTTAGCGCTTCCCTGATTGTGAAGATTTAAATTGTAACTCATGTCTATTTTTAGATTTTAATCCCCATAATTGTAAATACCCTATTTAAAAGTTAAGTATGGAGACCTGCCTATTTTTAGATTCAATAACAAAAAGTGCACAGTACTTACAAGTTAAGTATGAAGATCTGTCCATTTAGATCTAATCACCCAAAATGCAAATATCTTACTACATCATGAAGTGGGAGATCTGTGGCCTACATGTGAGATAGTGGGTAATGAATCAGAATCAACTAACTGCCTTCTGGGCAGTCCTAGAGCAGAGCATCAGCTGTGATTGGTAGACGTGGAATTAGAGGAAGTGAAACAAGAGAAAATGCCTTTAAAAGAGAGAGTGCTACACAGAGTTTGAGGGGATTCTTGGAGCAGAATTCAACTTGGACTTCCACTCCTGAATGCAATTCTTCATGCTTTCGAGTTGAGGCTGTTGAAGAGGGGCAGAAGGATCTGCTGATTGGACAGACACGTGGTGAGTGAAAAAGCTGACTCTTAACTGCTGGCTTTTCTCTGAAGAGACCAGCTTCAGGAAAGACGTATCCTCTTGAGAAACTGCCTTGTTCCTTGGCTTTACCGAGGCCAGCTGAAACTAATTCTCCCTGCCTGGAGGGGCTGGAAGTAAATTACTTAGGGCTTAGGCTAGATATCTTACCTTATCCTCTCTCTGATTTCTTGTTTCACTCTTTCTACATTTTGTAAATAAATTGTAAATAAAAATCTCTTTGGAATTAATTAAATTACTGGCAACTATACTCTTAAATAATCAAGTCTAACCTTTAAAGATTAACCCCATTTCCCCACTTATAGTTGACATTGAGAGTGTGAAGTACGGCAACTGAACATTGGGAAAGAAGTGAGTAAAATTATGAGTTGTTTGACATAACTAAGTTGTAGAGTGGTAAGAGAGCTCATCCTGGAGTCTGGAAGACCTATTTTCAAATCTGGCCTCAGATATTTATGATCTGTGTGACCCTGGTCAAGTCACTTAACCTGTTTGCCTCAGGCTCCCCACCTATAAAATGAGGATAATAATATTACCTAATTCCCAGAGATATTGTAAGGATCATATAGGGTAAAGTACAAAGTACATAGCACACTGTATGGCACTTAAGTTGGTCCTTGATAAATGCTTCTTTCCTGTGGGAAAGGAGCCCAAAATTTTAAAAAAAAAGGAGTGTTTACTTTGAGATTGCAGCATTTTCTCTAAAGCCCATCCATTTCAGAGAACAGGGCACATCCTGGGTAAGACAGGTCCACATGAGTTGCCAGCATAGGCCTATACAGAATGTGGGTTGGGTTGACTGTGCTTACATGCCTGGAGACATTTTTTCTATTGTCATTAGCCCTAAGAAAAGCAGGGACAAAAACAATAGTTTAGTACATATATCAGCTCATAGAGCTAACTGTTAAATTTTCATTGTGAGCATTTACACTAAGAATTTGGGCTTGCTTTATTATTTTGTTCATTTTATTTAGTTTAAGTAAATATTAATAATTCTGAGTAAGTTTAAAAAATACATTGTGGGTACATCTCTACAAACTCTTCCATTATTTAGCATCATATATAGATGCACATTCCTGGGTAGAAATATCATACACAAACCATGTTGATCTTCTTGACATTTGTTTCCCATCATGTCTTTCAGCTGGACTTCCCTGAGGGTCAGGACATGGGACTATAGGGATGATCCATTAGGAACTGGCATGTCCAGCTCATACTTGATTCACTTTATTATCATTAGAATGAAGAACTTTGGGTAGTGGAGTGTTGGGGGAGGGGGGTTCTAGCACTGGTCACATCAGGTTCAATGTTGGCACTACATGAGACACTCGTAGTCAGCAATTAATAAAAGAACATCTAATTTAATGATGGGGAGTAGGAAAAAAGAACCATTAGGTTGAAATGGAATGTTGAGAGCTCGACAGTTGCATGAGGCAAGAACAGCAGTTGGAAACTGAACAAGGACTTCTGGGAAATTCTCCTGAGGAGAGGGGTCTTGGGTCCTGAGACACAGAGGGAAGTGGAAGGAGGAGCTTTTTTTCTGAGCCATTCAAGTCACCTTTGGGGATTTCTGACACTGACAGAAATCTTAACAACACAGGTTCCTGTTTTAAATATCGCTGGTTCCTGTTAAAAAACCTAATTTCTTCAAAAACTTTCATTTCCATGAACCACTGAGATACTGGACTCAGATCAGTGAGCGGTGCTCTCTTCCCTTTTTTCTACCTTTTCCCTGCTTACAAGAAAACCTTGTACTTCAGTAATTTGTTTTATTTAGAAAGAGATTTAGGGAGACCCACAACCCCTCTAACCTCTACCCTTTGCTCCAATCAACAATTAAATCAAATAAGCAGTCAGATAGCAAATTCAATCTTGTTTATTTACATCTAGAGAATAAGCCCATTGGCAGACTCCATCTTGTTGCCAGTTTTCAAGAAGATAAGAGGGGGGAGGCTTGTGAATGCCCCAAAACAGCACATATCCAGATTGAGGTCCCACATTCGTCTTCTTGTAGAGAAGACTCCCCTACTGCCCTGGAAGGCCAGTGAGGCCATTAAGGGTCAAGTCTTCACTGAGGGAAGGTCTCCATTTTGTCTCCCTCAAGTAATTCAGGGAATCCGGGAGGGAGTAGTGAGGGAAGCCATTTTTACCAACCCTTTTCTCACTGCCTTCAACCCTCATTTCTCCATCTAAGGAGTGTGAGTCTCCCAAAATTATACTACCTAGCTCTAGAATAGCAAGTTTATGCAACAGTGGTATAGTATACTTAGCTTTGGTAGATATGGTTGCCTCATTGCCTTGGAAACATGTCTATTCAGAAAGGATATGAGGACTCCCAAAGTCTTTTTATATTTGTACAGTCATTTTTTCAATCATGTCTGACTCTTTGTAACCCCATTTGAGGTTTCCTTGGCAAAGTTACTGGAGTGGTTTACTATTTCCTTCTCTAACTCATTTTACATATGAGGAAACTGAGGCAAACAAAATTAAGTGATTTGCCCAGAGTCACACACTAGTAAGTGTCTGAGGTCAGATTTGAACTCAGGAAGATGAGTCTTTTGACCAGGTTGGGCTATCTAACCTAAATGCCCATGGTCCTTATGCATTCATCAAATCAGAGGGGCACTGACCTCAAACAGTTGGAAGCTTTTATAACCTATAACCAAGAACTCACATCACTATATCAGAGGCCACCAGGAAGTTATATTAAGAGAGGCACAACTTAGTCCTTGCCTTTCACATGGGTCAAGTAAAACTAGACTTTGTCACTCTTTAGGGAGAAGTTTTGCTAATCCTTTTTTTTTTTTTGGTGGGGAAGGGAAAAGGAATCCAAGTAGAGAATACTCTTATCATGCCAAAGATAGGAATCACCTAAAGCATGATTAAGGTGAAGAAAAACTTCAAGAACCTCAGAAATTCAACTACTATCATCCCATGCAAAAAAATAAAACAAACCAAGACACATCATATGTCACATGGATGAAGCATAGTATTCTGAATGAGGGAGATCAGTTGGTCTCTATGTGCTCTCTCCTGTTATTCTTTGGAATAGTGGTTAAAAGTTCTATAAGCCATTGCTTAGAAAGGGCATTAATAAATAAGAGCACACCTAGAGGAAGCCGAGTAGAATTGGGAGTCAGTCCAAGATCATATACAGTGATATTGAAAAGTTGAGTGCATTTAATCTGGAGGAGTGAACAAAACATGGGGGCATGGCAGCTGTCCCCAAATTTTAGACAGATTATCTCATGTAAGAGATTAGACTTGTTCTCTTTGGATACTGAGGGGTAGAACTAGTTGCCAAAAACCTCTAGTGGTTTATTAATTTCTCTACAACAAAATAAAGTAAATGGAAGTGCAGAGAAGCAGATTGTTCCTCTCTAGGAAAAACATTCCTAACAATTAGAGATATCCAGAAGTGGAATGGGATACCTTAGGAGGCAGTAACTTTTCTATTACTGGAAACCTTCAAGCTGACATTGGACAGCCCCATCGCCATCATTGGGAAGAAAGGATTCTTATCTAGGTATGAATTGAAGTAGATGGCCTCTGAGGTTGCTACAGATTTGATAGGTCTGTGAATCTGTGAATTATTCCCAAAGGTCTGAAAGCTCTTAGAATTAGCTTCAGAGTCCTAAAGATGAATACTCAGAGGAAAACATTAAGGAAGGAGAAACTGCCCTAACCATTGTCCTAGAGAGCAACATTAAAAAAAAAAAAAAGAAATCTCTCCCTTCCCATTTTCCCTATTCAGCTTAGTAGAGTTAAGCCATGTAAATGTCTTCATATAAGCAGCTGAAATTCACAGTGTCTGGCTTATTGTCTAAAACCTGAGCCTTTTTTTGTGATGCAGAGAGCCACAAGTGACCAAGAGTTTGCCTCCAGGCAAATTTTGACTCCAGCAATTTCTGTGTTATAATTGAAGCCCAGACTTTCCAGTAGGGACCTTCATGGTCAGCAAGACACTGACCACTCATTTTTGTTGTTGTTTTCTTAATGAATTCCCTCTACTGCAATTCCCTTATTTTCTACCCCCCCACACTTGCATTTCAGCTCCAATTGTATATCCTAATTTAGTTGCTTGAGTTTCTTGTATACCAAAAACTTTGTTAATAAGACACAGGTGAAATCCTGGAAGCTTCTCCTCCTGGGAGGTGACTTTCAGCTCAGCAAGAAGCCTAACAACCTGGTAAATAAGAATTACTCCTCAAGGAATCTTATACTGGAAAGCAGCCAGAAAATAGAACAAGGAAAAGGTCTTGGATTTAGTGTTCAGGCAACCATTTAGTGTTGGTAGTACTTAGCTCTAGCTGTATCTTAATAACTCAGCTCATTTTATGAATGTGAATGAATATTCACCCTACTTGAGCAAGGTCTTTCTTACCCTCTCTGCCTTACTTCCCTGAGAGAAAATAGCTAGAAACTTAGATTCTGAATCACAATCTTAGGATTGAAGGGATCTCCAAGGTCATACTGTTCAATTATTCCTCTAATAACATCTTAGATAAGTCATCATCTAGGGTCTCCTTGAAAATTTCCATGGATGGGGACAGGACAGCTAGGTGGCTCAGTGGATTGAGAGCCAAGCCCAGAGACAGGAGATCATTGAGTTCAAATTTGGCTTCAGACATTTCCTAGCTGTGTGACCCTGAAGAAGTCCCTTAATTCCCATTGCCTAGCCTCTACCACTCTTCTGCCTTAGAATCAAAGACTCTTAGATTGAAGTTAAGGGCTTAAAAATGTTTCCATGGATGGGGAACTCATTACCTTATAAAGCAATCATTTTTTTCCTAGTCAACCCTTATTATTAAAATACTCCTTTAAAAAAAAAAAAACTTACATAGCCCTGAAATCAATCTCCACAAGTTCACTCTTTTTCCTAGTCTTGCCCTTTAGGTCAAAGTAGGACAAATTAAATCCCTCTCCTTTCAAGAACTTAGAAGTCAACTAACAAATTCCTTAAACCTTCTCTTCTTCACTCCACAAATACTTTATTCTTTCAACCTCATATGTTCATGGCATCTGTGATTTAGAGCTGGAATAGACCATGAAGGATATCTAACCCAAATTTCTCATTTAATAAATAAGGAAAACAGGGCCAAGGGAGTTAAATGACTTGTCAAATTTCATATATGTAATAGAGGGATTGGAGAAGAGAAAGTGATGATGGGGAGAAAGAGGGAATGGGGTCGAGAAGAGTGAAGAATAGCTTCTTCTCCCTTCCTTCTGGGGGGAGATAAGCCAAGTCTTGTCTCCTTGAAAGGGGAGTATGTCTCCTTAGAGAATGTTTTCTGAGAGATGGAGGACAGAAGACTAGAGAAGGAGATGGCAGAATGCCTCCCTCAAAGGAGCCCAGGGCTCCTGAGGTCCAATCTATCCTTGAGAGGCAAGATGATTTCTTATGCCTCTGCTTCCCCCAGGGATGTTAACTGTCAGTCCCTTTCACAACTTTAGGATTACTCAACTGCCAAGGAAAGATGTCAGTTCCTTGGGTCAGGCAATCCTGAATCCCTGGGATCTAGAAGTCAACCTGCTTTTGGGGAGAGGTGTGACCCTACCCAAATCTTCATTCCCCTTAACTCTGTTGTTTAGAGACTGGCCCAGATCTAAATATTAAATATCAGGTATTTTATTGAGGTTCAATCAGGAAAGAGGATGGCAAGGATGTCAGGTAGAAAAGTGGGTAAACAGGGAAGCCCTACAAATTGTCCCCTCAAGCAGGTTGGCCTTCCAAAGTCTTGGGGTTCAAAGATCATCAGCCATGATCCCTCTTTCTTGCCAACTGCCTTTTAGTCCCTACTCTCAAGCTTACTAAATCTTGAATATAGGAGTCCAGGGACAGGTAAGGGAGAGGGAGACAGAGAAAGAAATCCTTGGAAGGGATCTGTGGATGGCTCCCTTCAAAAGTCCCAATCCATAATCCCACCAAGGATTTTAGACTGCTGTCATGGAGAGTTTGATTAGAGGTATTCAGGGGTTCAGTAGGGACAGTGAATCTCCCAAGAAATAGGCTTCTTCTCAGCCTAGAGAATCCACCTCCCTCCTCTGGCTCCCTGCTGTAAGTGAAGTTGCCAGTTGGATCTTCAAACTTCTGATTCTCCCCTAGAATTCTCAGTTTTTTCTTCTGGCTCCTCTCCCACTCTCTCATCAGCTAATCTCTGACAGAGATTTCTCTGTTCTCTGACAGAGATGTTCTCACCTTGATGTAGAATGTCTCTTCTCTTATCTTACATATAAGTTGGTGGCTGAGCCAATATTTGAAACAAGATCTTATGATTTTAAATCCACTGTTCTTTCAAAGTAATGGGCTATCTCTGGCATTATTCCACATAACTTTATGAAGAGTACCAGCCTCTCCAAAAACCCAAGCATGAGCCCTAGTCACCTATGGAGGGAAACTAAAGGCTGAGGAACAATGGGTGAGGGGTTCAAGGACTAGGGAAAGAGGGGCATAGATTAAATGAGACACAGAGACAGATTTTCAGTCTGGTGTCAGTGAGGCAGCTCAGAGAGAGAGAGTGAAAGTGAGTCCATACCCACTGAACCTTTATTATAGTATTTTAGCATTGGGGGTTTTGGGGGTGTCAATCAAACAAGGGAAACAACAAAAGTATTAAGATAATATTAGTGTCCACTTGCAAAAATAAAGAAAGGAGTAGTAACACAATTGAACATCCAGGGATTCAGGAAGAGTAACTTTCAAGTCTATCCTGACTAGTGAAAAACTTCAAACTCTCCAGAACCCTGGTTCAAACATGTTCAGTCTAACCACCTTTTCAGATGTTAAGGATAAGTTTTTGACATTTCAACAGAACTTTACAACTTGTCTGTCAGCTTTCAGGCTGAATTGAATAATAATGGCTTAATTTTTTCAGTTCAACAAAATTTTAACCCAATCCAATTTAAAGATTCAGAAATCAATCATGTGAAATATTAGAAATATATCCATAAGTCTGGCCCATGAACACTTTGCTCATTAGAGTCAGCTTTTGAATACATTATTAATATATTTATGATTCATCTTTTACTGAACCCTTCATTTTATTATCCTGGTTGCCCTCCTGTAGAAGTGAGATGCCAATGACTACCCTCAGGGTCTATCAGTGACTATCAGCAGTGAACTCAGTATCCCTGAGTGTATCTCTCCAGGACTTTTATTCATCTAATGGTTGTAAATAAATTGCATCTCCTTACCTTTGGCCCTTGATCTTCCTTCACAAGTACTATATTTGGCTTGGGTGATTCCCAGTCTGAAAAATTATGGAATATTGAGGAAATACTCAGTTACATTAAAAAGTTGACAAGTCTTTGGGAATGAAACTCTAGGAACTTGCTACACCTTGGAGTTTGACGTTATTAATCTAGATAATCCAAAAACAATATTGTTGGAAATTTATTTTTATTTCCTTAGGAAAAGATTGGAATAATAGGTGTTGGTATCCAATTCTATTCCCTGAATCACTTTAATATTCTTGTTCAGTACTCATTTTTGACACTTTTCCTAATAAAAAAAAGTGTCCTGTAATTGGCTTAGCTTTTCATTTTAACCCAAAGGATTATTTCATTTTTCACATATTTGTTAAAAACAAGTTCTTATTTTGTGTTAGTCAATTACAATCTGAAAAGGTTGATTTCTCCAAAGAATAGGTTACTCCAAAAGTAAAGAGGGAAACTAGGTACATTGTAGAGTTTTACATTTTGTCTCTTGCTCCCCTCCTCCGTTTTCCTCCCCAGATTTATTGAGTGAGCAAAGGGACAGAGTTTTCTTCTGCCTTTGAACTTGTGGAAATTTGCAAACTGACCCTTGACTTTCTTCACTTTTCCTTGGCCTCCATCCTCCCTTTCCACTAGTTTAAAGCAAAGCAACAAAGGCATGATTCTACTCTGCTTATATCCTCCCTCATTTGTCTCACTCTCTTTTTATTAGGTATTGAGCAGTCAGTGTTATGGGCATGGAAGGATACCCTTTGGGGTTCGGGAAGGATGCCTTTTGCAAGCATGCAATGACTCCAAAACTTACCTTAAAAACAAAAAGAGGACTTCCGGTTAAGATGGCGGCTTAGAGAAAGCTGAAGTTCAGATCTCCGGAAAACCCTTCCCGACCGATCTCAAACTAGAAGCTCCTAAGGCGCCGAAATTCAAAACGATCAACAGCACAGACCCTGGGAACCCTCCTCCTGGACCTGGACCCGGTTCAAAAGGTACGGCTCCCCTTAAAAGCCAGAACCCGAGATCCCTCGGACCTCAGGGGTAGGAGCGCAGAGTCCAAGGCTCCCGGAAGCGGCAGCCGCGCCGGGCTCAGAGAGCAGGGTCTGAGGAACAACAACCCTCAGGGTCTTCTACCCAAGTCCCAGTCCGGGTGAAAGTTACTGCCTGGGGCTTCCGCTGCAGAGAGCTGGTAGGTCCGGGTGGAAGTTACTGCCTGGGGCCTCCGCTGCAAAGAGCTGGTCGGTCCGGGGGAAAGTTACTGCCTGGGGCCTCCGCTGCAGAGAGCTGGTCAAAACAACAGCAACCCTCAGGGCGGGCAAGACAGCCTCACAGGCTGGATCCTGCTATCCAAGTCTCAGTGAAAGTCTGTGCTCTCGGAGCTTGGGGAAGCGGCAGCCCATCCCCCCGCAGGCCGACGAAACAGCCTCACGGCCAGGGATTCTGAAGGCAACTTCCGGAAATCGAGCCAGGGGGAGAGTGTGGCCTCGTGGTCCGACCCTTCCATTCCAGTTCCAGTGAGGCATATTCAGTTTAACCCAGGGAAAGTCATAGAACCATCTGCCCAGGACTAAAGCCTCTGATCACCAGACAAAGACAAGAAAAGCCAATCCTCCACGTTCAGAGATGACAAACTCCACAGAAGCACAGAAGCCCCAAAATACCAAGAAAAATAAGAAGAAAGGGGCGACTCTGGACACATTCTATGGAGCCAAAATACAAAATACAGAGCAGATAGAAGAAGATATACAAGAAAATTCTCCAAAATCCTCCAAAGGAAATAGAAACTCTCCACAAACCCATGAAGAATTTGAATCAGAAAGGACCAAAAAGATGGAAGCCCTCTGGGAGGAAAAGTGGGAAATGATGCAAAAGAAATTCACGCATCTACAAAACCAGTTTGACCAAACTGTAAAAGAAAACCAGGCTTTAAAGCAAGAACTAATAAAGCAAAGCCAAAACACCAAGAAATTAGAAGAGAACATAAAATATCTCACCGACAAGGTGATAGATCTGGAAAACAGGGGGAGAAGAGAAAATTTAAGAATAATTGGACTCCCAGAAAAGCCAGAAATAAACACCAAACTGGACATGGTGATACAAGATATAATCAAAGAAAATTGCCCAGAGATTCTAGAACAAGGGGGCAATACAGCCACTGACAGAGCTCACAGAACACCTTCTACACTAAACCCCCAAAAGACAACTCCCAGGAATGTAATTGCCAAATTCCAAAGCTATCAAACAAAAGAAAAAATCCTACAGGAAGCCAGAAAAAGACAATTTAGATATAAAGGAATGCCAATCAGGGTCACACAAGACCTTGCAAGTTCTACGCTGAATGATCGTAAGGCATGGAACATGATCTTCAGAAAGGCAAGAGAGCTGGGTCTCCAACCAAGAATCAGCTACCCAGCAAAACTGACTATATACTTCCAAGGGAAAGTATGGGCATTCAACAAAATAGAAGACTTCCAACTTTTTGCAAAGAAAAGACCAGAGCTCTGTGGAAAGTTTGATACCGAAAATCAAAGAGCAAGGAATACCTGAAAAGGTAAATATTAAGGAAAGGGGAAAAATGTTATCTTCTTTTACTCAAACTCTCTTCTATAAGGACTACATTTATATCAACCTATGTATACTAATATGTGGGGAAAATGTAATGTATAAATAGGGGGTAAAGAAAGACCAAATAGAATAATGGTTCTCACACAAAGATTCACAGGGGAAGGGGAGGGGAAGAAAACTCCTATAAGAAGGAGAGGAAGAGAGGGGGGGGGGGTTACTTAAACCTCAATCTCAGGGAAATCAACTCTGAGAGGGAAAAACATCCAGATCCATTGGGATCTTGAATTCTATCTTACCCAACAAGGGTAAGGAGAAGGGAAAACCAAGGGGGGGAGGGGGAGAAGGAGAACAAAAAGGGAGGGAAAGAGAGGGGGGAGGGGGAGGGAACAAAAAGGGAGGGACTAAAAAGGGAAACATCAAGGGAGGGGACAAGGGGGACTGATTCAAAGTAAATCACTGGACTAAAAGGTAGAGCCGAAGAAGAAAAGGTTAGAATTAGGGAAGGCAATCAAAATGCCAGGGAGTCCACAAATGACAATCATAACTTTGAACGTGAATGGGATGAACTCACCCATAAAACGTAGACGAATAGCAGAATGGATTAGAATCCAAAACCCTACCATATGTTGTCTTCAAGAAACACACATGAGGCGGGTTGACACCCACAAGGTCAGAATTAAAGGATGGAGTAAGACCTTCTGGGCTTCAACTGATAGAAAGAAGGCAGGAGTGGTAATCATGATATCTGATAAAGCCAATGCAAAAATAGACCTGATCAAAAGGGATAGGGAAGGTAATTATATTTTGTTAAAAGGGACTCTAGACAATGAGGAAATATCATTAATCAACATGTATGCACCAAATAATATAGCACCCAAATTTCTAATGGAGAAACTAGGAGAATTGAAGGAAGAAATAGACAATAAAACCATACTAGTGGGAGACTTAAACCAACCATTATCAAATTTAGATAAATCGAATCAAAAAATAAATAAGAAAGAGGTAAAAGAAGTGAATGAAATCTTAGAAAAATTAGAATTAATAGACATATGGAGAAAAATAAATAGGGATAAAAAGGAATACACCTTCTTCTCAGCATCACATGGCACATTCACAAAAATTGACCGTACATTAGGTCACAGAAACATAGCACACAAATGCAAAAAAGCAGAAATAATGAATGCAGCCTTCTCAGATCACAAGGCAATAAAAATAATGATTAGTAATGGTACAAGGAAAACCAAATCTAAAACCAATTGGAAATTAAACAATATGATACTCCAAAACCGTTTAGCTAAAGAAGAAATCATAGAAACAATTAATAATTTCATCAAGGAAAATGACAATGGCGAAACATCCTTTCAAACCTTTTGGGATGCAGCCAAAGCGGTAATCAGAGGCAAATTCATATCCCTGAAAGCTCATATTAACAAACAAGGGAGAGCAGAGATCAATCAATTGGAAATGCAATTGAAAAAACTCGAAAGCGATCAAATTAAAAACCCCCAGCAGAAAACCAAATTAGAAATCCTAAAAATTAAGGGAGAAATTAATAAAATCGAAAGTGATAGAACTATTGATTTAATAAATAAGACAAGAAGCTGGTACTTTGAAAAAACAAACAAAATAGACAAAGTACTGGTCAATCTAATTAAAAAAAGGAAGGAAGAAAAGCAAATTCACAGCATTAAAGATGAAAAGGGGGACAGCACCTCCAATGAGGAGGAAATTAAGGCAATCATTAGAAATTACTTTGCCCAATTATATGGCAATAAATACACCAATTTAGGAGAAATGGATGAATATATACAAAAATACAAACTGCCTAGACTAACAGAAGAGGAAATAGAATTCTTAAATAATCCCATATCAGAAATTGAAATCCATCAAGCCATCAAAGAACTTCCTAAGAAAAAATCCCCAGGGCCTGATGGATTCACCTGTGAATTCTATCAAACATTCAGAGAACAGTTAACCCCAATACTATACAAACTATTTGACATAATAAGCAAAGAGGGTGTTCTACCAAACTCCTTTTACGACACAAACATGGTACTGATTCCAAAACCAGGCAGGTCAAAAACAGAGAAAGAAAACTATAGACCAATCTCCCTAATGAATATAGATGCAAAAATTTTAAATAGGATACTAGCAAAAAGACTCCAGCAAGTGATCAGAAGGATCATTCACCATGATCAAGTAGGATTCATACCAGGGATGCAGGGCTGGTTCAACATTAGGAAAACCATCCACATAATTGACCACATCAACAAGCAAACTAGCAAGAACCACATGATTATCTCAATAGATGCAGAAAAAGCATTTGATAAAATACAACACCCATTCCTATTAAAAACACTAGAAAGCATAGGAATAGAAGGGTCATTCCTAAAAATAATAAACAGTATATATCTAAAACCAACAGCTAATATCATCTGCAATGGGGATAAACTAGATGCATTCCCAATAAGATCAGGAGTGAAACAAGGATGCCCATTATCACCTCTACTATTTGACATTGTACTAGAAACACTAGCAGTAGCAATTAGAGAAGATAAAGAAATTGAAGGTATCAGAATAGGCAAGGAGGAGACCAAGTTATCACTCTTTGCGGATGACATGATGGTCTACTTAAAGAATCCTAGAGATTCAACCAAAAAGCTAATTGAAATAATCAACAACTTTAGCAAAGTTGCAGGATACAAAATAAACCCACATAAATCATCAGCTTTTCTATATATCTCCAACACAGCTCAGCAGCAAGAACTAGAAAGAGAAATCCCATTCAAAATCACCTTAGACAAAATAAAATACCTAGGAATCTATCTCCCAAGACAAACACAGGAACTATATGAACACAACTACAAAACACTCGCCACACAACTAAAACTAGACTTGAACAATTGGAAAAACATTAACTGCTCATGGATAGGACGAGCCAATATAATAAAAATGACCATCCTACCCAAACTTATTTATCTATTTAGTGCCATACCCATTGAACTACCAAAATACTTCTTCGCTGATTTAGAAAAAACCATAACAAAGTTCATTTGGAAGAACAAAAGATCAAGGATATCCAGGGAAATAATGAAAAAAAAAACACATATGATGGGGGCCTTGCAGTCCCAGACCTCAAACTATATTACAAAGCAGCAGTCATCAAAACAATTTGGTACTGGCTAAGAAACAGAAAGGAAGATCAGTGGAATAGACTGGGGGAAAACGACCTCAGCAAGACAGTATACGATAAACCCAAAGATCCCAGCTTTTGGGACAAAAATCCACTATTCGATAAAAACTGCTGGGAAAATTGGAAGACAGTGTGGGAGAGACTAGGAATAGATCAACACCTCACACCCTACACCAAGATAAATTCAAAATGGGTGAGTGACTTAAACATAAAGAAGGAAACCATAAGTAAATTGGGTAAACACAGAATAGCATACATGTCAGACCTTTGGGAGGGGAAAGGCTTTAAAACCAAGCAAGATATAGAAAGAATCACAAAATGTAAAATAAATAATTTTGACTACATCAAACTAAAAAGCTTTTGTACAAACAAAACCAATATAACTAAAATCAGAAGGGAAACAACAAATTGGGAAAAAATCTTCATAGAAACCTCTGACAAAGGTTTAATTACTCATATTTATAATGAGCTAAATCAATTGTACAAAAAATCAAGCCATTCTCCAATTGATAAATGGGCAAGGGAAATGGATAGGCAGTTCTCAGATAAAGAAATCAAAACTATTAACAAGCACATGAAGAAGTGTTCTACATCTCTTATAATCAGAGAGATGCAAATCAAAACAACTCTGAGGTATCACCTCACACCTAGCAGATTGGCTAACATAACAGCAAAGGAAAGTAATGAATGCTGGAGGGGATGTGGCAAAGTAGGGACATTAATTCATTGCTGGTGGAGCTGTGAACTGATCCAACCATTCTGGAGGGCAATTTGGAACTATGCCCAAAGGGCGACAAAAGAATATCTACCCTTTGACCCAGCCATAGCACTGCTGGGTCTGTACCCCAAAGAGATAATGGACACAAAGACTTGTACAAAAATATTCATAGCTGCGCTCTTTGTGGTGGCCCAAAACTGGAAAACGAGGGGATGCCCATCAATTGGGGAATGGCTGAACAAACTGTGGTATATGTTGGTGATGGAATACTATTGTGCTCAAAGGAATAATAAAGTGGAGAAGTTCCATGGAGACTGGAACAACCTCCAGGAAGTGATGCAGAGCGAGAGGAGCAGAACCAGGAGAACATTGTACACAGAGACTAATACACTGTGGTATAATCGAACGTAATGGACTTCTCCATTAGGGGCGGTGTAATGTCCCTGAACAACTTTCAGGGATCCAGGAGAAAAAAAACACCATTCATAAGCAAAGGATAAACTATGGGAGTGGAAACACCGAGAAAAAGCAACTGCCTGAAGACAGAGGTTGAGGGGACATGACAGAGGATAGACTTTAAATGAACACTCTAGTGCAAATACTATCAACAAAGCAATGGGTTCAAATCAAGAAAACATCTAATGCCCAGTGGACTTACGCGTCGGCTATGGGGGGTGGGGGGGAGGAAAAGAAAATGATCTATGTCTTTAACGAATAATGCTTGGAAATGATCAAATAAAATATATTTAAAAAAAAAACAAAAAGAGATTTATTAATTTAGAAAGTAATGTTGAGAATGGCCAGAAGGATAACAAGGTAGAACAACAAGATGGGGAGCAGTTCCCTGGGAGGACAGGATGAAAGGAAAGGCTGTTCCCCCCAATGACATCCGTTCTGGGGATTTTATAAATTCTTCACAACAGTTAGTCACTCAGGCATGAGGTGGGGTGATCGTACTGGGGTCTGCCTGGGGACATAAAGATTCCTTAGTTTTAGGGGACAAACAAATGTCCGATAGGATCGAGGTGTGGTCTGAAGGTGCATCTTTCTGACCATCTAGAGGACGATCAAAGGAAGATAGTCATCTCAGGACCCTAGGTGGGGTCATTGGATGTTTTTAGGCTCAGAGTCAGGAAACAACAAGGGAGTTTCCTTGACAATAGTTCACCTGGGTTTCTAGGGTACAGTGCCCATGTCAGTCAGTACTCTCATATCCAGGCAAATCTCACTCAATTTATTATATGTACTTATCATAAGCAATTGTATAGCTTCTTCATAGGAATAATTGTGTGTCATATTTCTAGAGCTATTTTAATTAATGGATGTAGGTTAAATATATAGAATTTATAATTGATAGATTTGTATGTTGTCAAGCTAATGATTCCCTTGGTGGTTCATATACTTAGCTGATGGACTTACATGAGATTGCCAAATTCATTATTGAGCTAAGAATTTTCTTATTGTATAGAAGCTGATATTCTCTCTTAAATTAATCTTTCTAGATAGATAGGCAGGCAAGCAGACAGACAGATAGATAGATAGATAGATAGATAGATGGATAGATAGATAGATAGTGTAAACCTTAAAATTTCTTAGACTTATGAATGTTGGAAATTTCCCCATTGGGAAATTTCATACTTGAAAAATTTCCTACTGATAGTAAGAACTCTATTGGAATGTGAAACTCCTTGGAATGGGAGGATCCTTCTCCTCCCTACTTAAGACTACTTTAGGACAGAAACCTTTTGCTAAACAATGGAAAGGGCTTTGACCTATGCTTAAGCATAGAACAGGAAGTTCTTTGAGTCATGATTGATTTTAGAATTGATACAATAGAGATACTTGGAATGACAGAACCACGTCTTTGAACTTATAATCTCCACCCTACTCAGAGTAACAGGATTTAGGAAGGGCTGCAGCAAAGATCAAGATTTAATTATTGGAGAATATGACCTTCAACAGACATGTGCAAAGGGGGGCAGACCTCTGGGTGGTCCTGGGTTAAGCTAGAGCCACCATTGGCACAGGGGAGAGATCAACAGTGATTGGTAGATGTGAGAACTGAGGGGAGGGAACTTAGATGGTTTCCTTAAAGAGAGCGGGGTCTGAGGACGAGGGGGAGGAGGTTTTGGCTCAGAGGAGGTTTTGCTCTGAGAGGTTTTGCTCAGGAGGAGTCTGAGAGGAGAGAGGTCCTGGAGGGAGAGCTCCTGGAGAGGTCTGAGAGGAGGGCTTGCTCTGAAGGAGGCTGGAGGTGGAGGCCACTGAGACTGTTTCTCCATTTTGGTCACGTGAGTGATAGGGACTGATCTCTTTTCTTTGCCTCAGCTATCTAAGGGCTTGGGCCTTTGGGCCAGCCTAAGCAGAGTAGGTATTTAAGCCCTATTCCCTTCTCTCCCCTTTCTCTCTTTCTCTCTCTCTCTCTCTCTCTCTCTCTCTCTCTCTCTCTCTCTCTCTCTCTCTTTCTCTCTCTCTCTCTCTTTCTCTCTCTCTCTATCTCTAATACCTTTCTTCCTCCTGTTTGTAATTAAAAACTTCATAAAAGGTTGACTGCTGACTTGAGTTTTCATTTAAGAATTACATAGCTGAATTCCTTGGCGACCTTAAATTAATATATATCAGTCTTTTAAAGTGATTTCCATGTCACAATAGGTAGATGGATGGATGGATGGATGGATGGATGGATGGATAGATAGATAGATAGATAGATAGATAGATAGATAGATAGATAGACAAATAGATGATAAATAAGGGATCACTTAATTGCTTGTTATTTTCAAGATACTGTGCTAAATGCTGGTGTTACAAATACTAGCTAACAAGAGAGGCCCTCTCCTCAAGAAGCTTACCTTCTAATAGATGAAGACAATACATAAAGGATATTTGGGAAGCTAGGGGAGAAACATGTAGGCAAGAGGGTACCCAAATAGGTATGTGGCTACTGGAGAGGAGGTGGAGAAAAGTTAAGAGAGCAAGCTGAACAGGAAGTGAAATGAGCATGCCCTGGGCCTTTGATGATTTAGGATAAATGGAACAGAACAATTTGCTTGTTAGAATCAAGCATGCTAATACCAGTGCTAAAACATCCGTTAGGAATTCCTTCTCTTCTCTCAGGAACTTTACTTAATATATATTCAAATACTTTATGAGCAAACACAGTGGAACTTATCCAAAGCACATGTTAAAATCTTCCTCAGTTATGCATTTCTTCTCATTATATATTTATTTGTTTGTTTGTTACATTAAAGTTCTTCTTTGTCCCTTCCTACTCTTATCTGTGAAGGCTTCATTCACCTTTCTCCCTTTTCTAGAATTCAGTCCTTCCTTTTCTGTATCTCCTGAAATCAACAACTGTGTATGTACTAAGTGCCCACCATTTGCAAAACTCTGTCCCAGATACTGGGAATACCAAGAAGCATAATTAAATATTCCTTGACTTAAGGGACAGAATCCATTATTCATATAAATTCATATAAATAAGATTCTTTTGAACACTAGCCTGATCTGAGCAAACATTTGGAGGCAGAAAAGCAATATTTGTGTTAGTGGGAATGGAATGGAGAGCTGTATTGTTGAGTTGCAAGGAAGAGAGCAACATGTAATGAGGCTAGAAAGGAAGGGTGGTCCTAATTTATGAGAACCTTTAACTCTGGTATAAGAACTTTGGTTCATGCATTGGAACCTAAGGGAATTGCGAGGATATGCATCACATTCTCCTCTAATGTCACTGCTACACACCATGGGGTGTGTTCACATTTTCTGAGAATCAGAGGAGGCTGATACCTTTAGTGCACTGAGGCCAAAGCAATAATTAACTAAAGAAAGCCCATTTGGCTTAAAAGCTTTTTATTTCCTGCACTTTTAAGATCTTGTCCTTTGGGTGAACCACCTCAGGGCGCTAGTAAAATAACACCCAAGAGTGTTAATTAAATACATAAAACAAGGAAAGGAGTAACTAAAGGAGTTTCAGATCATAAGAAATATCAGCTCAGGTTGCCATCACATTCTAAAAAGGCAATCCTTGTGTGAGACTGCCAGATAGAGGTCAAAAAGAAGTCAAACCCTCAGCAACCTTTACCAGTATTTTTCTTGCATTTTTAAAGAATTTTTATGCATGCCTATTGTTTTGTATACATTTATTTTATGCATGCCTACTGTTTTAATCTCTTTGAAGACAGAAAGTCAGTTATTTTCCCTTTTATATTCTTAGTACATAAAATAGGTCCTGGGACCTAGTGATAAGAAAAGGAACTGGTCCTGTCATTTCACTTACTTTGGGAGCTTCCATTGAGGAGCTTCTTTTTGCTCCAACACAAGTTGGAGACAGTTTTGTAACTTACAGTCTTAGAAAGTTGTCTAGAGCCATGATTGTGCCATAAGAAATGATGAATTGGGTGGTCACAATAAAAAGCCCCACAAAAAAATAACTTGGAAAGATTTATATGAAGGATGCAAAAGGAAGTGAGTAGAAGCAACAGAATGCTCTATACAGTACAGTAATAGTGCATGATGAACAGCTGTGAATAAATTAATGATTATCAGCGACACAAGGATCCAGGACAACTCCAAGGGACTCCTAATGGAAAACACTATCCATCATCATAGAAAGAACTGTTGGAATTTGAATGCATTGATTGAAGCAAAGCATTCTTCATTTTATTTCCTCTATAAATTTTTCTGTACTGTGAGTGATTTGTGTCTTATTTCACAAATACTGAATATGGAAATATGTAGTGCATGCTATCACAAATACAATATATCATATTATCTACTGTCTTAGGGAGAGGGGACGGAGGAAAGGAGGAAGAGAATAAAGATAGAAAAATGTCAAAAACAATTATTAAAATTGCTTCTATGTGCAAAAAATTTAAAAAATCAATTCAATATATTGTTGTATTGGTCCTTTGAGAACTAGCCTCTGTAAGTTTAGGGGGATTCATCAACAAATAGTTTGTCACCAGAAGTTGAAGCTTGGGACCACAGCTGCTAATGAAATTATTTGCTATAAAATAGGAGAGCTGACTGTGATCCACATCAATAGTGGGAATACCCACACATACAAAATCATAGAATTGACATAAAATTTGCAATAAATTTCTCTTATCTTTTATGATTCCCATAAAATTTATTCATTCTGATTACCACTGTTTTCTTTATATTTATCCCTTGTGATGTTATAGCACAAACAATACCTATGGAGTCAAGACTTGAATACTATCCTAATCAATTATGAATATACAATCAAAAGGAAGATCACTTTTCCATACCCTGATTTATCTTTTTCTTTCAAAAAGTTATTAGTCTAGTTGCTCTTACAGTTCTCTTTCATAATATTATTTGATCTTCCTTCATTGTCATTCAAAGTATATTTATTTAATACTGACTTCAAACAATCTAGTTGTATCTTTTTTTTTTAAAAAAACAGATGGTGATAAATGAGATGCTATCTTTTCCCTTAAAGTTACAAAAATGACCAAGGATCTTCCTGCTGCCCAAGATTTATCTCTAATCATTCTTTCTCCATTTATGCAATCAAGTGTTCAATAATAAGCTGAATTTAGGTTTATATAAACTGATTTGGGGAAAAGTCGCATATAGTTGGGCTACCTTCCTATTAGGTTTTGTTATTTATTTCTACTTAGCTTCAAATTTATGGATAGGAAAATAATTAATGAATAAAAAAGAGAAAGCATTGTAAGATGCAAAGGGGATAATTTTGAATACGTTATTTTAAAAAGTCTTTTTTACAAATAAAACTAATTTAGGCAAGATCAAAAGAAAAGCAGTAAGTTGGGGAAAATTACAGTTTCTCAGATAGAGATCTTGTATCTAAACTACATAGAAAACTTTAGCAAATTAATAAGAATATTAGCCATTCCCCAATTGATAATGACAAAAATAAAGGAACAAATAGTTTTTAGATAAAATGTTCTAAATCATTATTGATTAGATAAATGCAAATCAAAACATGTCTAAGATATATCACACCTATCAAATTGACTAAAATGATAAATTTGATGGACATCTCTTTAATTTCCAATTCTTTGTCACCACAAAGCGATGCTTTAAATATTTTAGAACATATAAGTTATTTTCCTTCTTCCTAATCACCTTAGGAAATAAACCTAATAATGGTATTCCTGGATCAAAAAGTACACAGAATTTTATAACATTTTGGGTATAATTCCAAATTGTTCTACAAAATGGTTGAATCAGTTCACAGTTCCACCAATAAATAGTGTATTAGAGGCCCCATTTTTTTCACATCTCCTCCAGCAGTTGTCATTTTACCCTTTTATCATTTTAGTCAATTTGATAGGTGTGATATATCTTAAACATGTTTTGATTTGCATTTATCTAATCAATAATGATTTAGAACATTTTATCTAAAAACTATTTGTTCCTTTATTTTTGTCATTATCAATTGGGGAATGACTAAAGAAGTTGTGACATATAACTGTGATGGAATGCTACTGTAGTATAAAAATTTTGAAATATTAATTTTTTACAAAACATTGAAAGACTTACATGAAGTTATGAAGAGTGTAATGAGCAGAACAAACAGAACATTATATACAGCGATAGAAATTGAAGAATGACTTTTGTATGTCTACTTCAAAAGAAAGAACTGATAAATAGAAATAAATAGATATAAATAGAAAAATAATATAAATAGATGATAAATAGAAATAAGTTAGACATAGTTTTATATAGAGATGGCATGAGACTCTGGGCTTTCCTTGGGCATCCCAAACTCTAGAAGTGTTTCAGGTCTAAAAGCAAGCAGGAAAATTCCTCTCCTTCCTTGCAATCATGTAGTGCTGAGGAAAAAGGTGACCTTGGGCATGATAAGAGAAGACCACTGAGAGAAATATTCCCTTAGGATTCTCCCCTAGATTTTGTGATGGACAAGGATACACTTCTTCCAGTTATTCTCTGAGACCATCAGGCTGTATCTAGGATATCTACTTGTCCCCTAAATTGTGCCCAGACACCCTCTGTGTCTTCAGGACACAAAACATCACTTTAGCCCTGGTCAGATAACAAACATCCCCCACTTCTGCCTAACCTCATTCCATTCCATCATCCTTTCTCTAGTCAGTAGCCCATGCCATCTAAAAGACATAAAAGACCCAAGACACATCTCCTCTCTAGGAGGCAGTGCTCCACCTGCACTGTTCTCCCAGCCATTTCAACATGCATACCAAATTAATAAATTTCTCTTTTTATTTCTCAGCTCAGTTTTGGAGTCTTGCGTTCCTGCAAAGGGTCCCTGTCCCAAAGCTGGGTTTCACCTAAAGTGCCCTCACAACATAGATATATAGTTTTGTCAAATGTTACCTTCTCTAGTAAGGAGAAGGACAGTTACCTGACTATTTAAATACAACAAATAAACAAATGACTTTACATTTTAAAAAGCTATTACCACTAGGTGAAGTTGAATTCTCCCGCTAATGAGATAAAGATTCAGGCTTTCCAATATGGGGAGAAGCAAGTGAGGCAAAATATTAGCTAGGATCTATATGTACTCATTCTAAGGGCAAAACACTGCAGAGCACTATCTTGGATGTCTTTCCTTCTGACATCCAGCATATCTAAACTGTTATCTATTCATGCAACTAAGTTCTGGTTGTATCCTTTTGCCATAAAATTCTTTTTTCCTACTGTGTGACTCTACACTCTTCTTGCTCCTGCTTCTGCATATTTGTTTTTGTTTTAATTTCTTTGTATTCGATAACACTGGGAACAATGCCTTGAACATAGTGAACTGAATTGTATTAAATTTTGTTTTAGACTTAGAGCTTCTTATGTGAATTAAAGAATGCTATAAAAATTTCTTTTGTTCATGCATTCTGTTTAATTATTTTATGAAATCCTCACACCCTTCCCCCCACCATGCACGCACATACCTTACATTATTGATAAGGAACTCCTTCCTCCTTCCAATTGAGTATATGTAGTCCAAGCAGACCTGTGTAACTATAGAGGGAAGGCATCCTTTCAGGGAATAGGGAAGTAGATAAAAGGGTTCACACTCATGTAATGGAAAGATATTAGAGCAAGGAAGAAAGGGGGTGAAAGGAAGAAAGGGAGAATGGAATGAGGTAAAGGAAGGATAAAGAAATAGATAAATGGATGGATAGTTAATAGATTTTAGGTGTTTGCTATATGTGCCATGCAGGGCACCTTGGTTGTGCAGTGGATAGAGCACTGGGCTTAGAATCAGAAAACAAAAACACTTCATTGAGTTTAAATCTGGCTTCAGACATTTATTATCTGTGTGACTGAGAAGTCAGTCACCTTACCCTGTTTATCTCAGTTTCCTCATCTGTAAAATGAGCTGGAGCAGAAAATGGCAAACCACTCTAGTAACTTTACCAAGAAAACCTCAAATAGGGTCCCAAAGAGCTAGACATGACTGAAAATGACTGACCAAAAATGTGCCATGCAATGAATTGTTTAAAAGGAGCATAGCTATCATCTATTTCTAATATAATACTTCATTTTATAGAGGAAAAAACAGATTTAGAGAGGAGAAGAAATTGATTCAAAGTCACAAAATAAGTTAATTTACGGGTTCAAATTAGGCTCAATTGTACCTCTTGCTCTCTATTCAGTGCCTGTTTACACCACTGTTTCTTAACAAGTCAGGTCAAGTTAACAACATGTATTGGATGCCTGCTGTGTGATAAGCAATGACAGAAGTACTGTGTATAGGAAGAAAAGGAAAAAAGAAAATAAAAGAAAACCATCATGTTCTAAAACAGGAAAACAATACATAGACAACCATGCACAAAGAAGATATATGATGTATATATAAAATACATATATATATACATATATATGATAAATTGGTTTTATGTGTGTGTTTATGACAAATTGGAGATAATCAACAGAATGAAGGCTCAACAAGCTCTAAAACACATAAAACTAAGGGAATTTCATGAAAGTTTACCTTGGACAGGAATGGAGTCCTTAGAAAAAAGAGGCTCTGTACTCTAATCCATAATAGAAGGTGGTCACAAAAGATTCAGGCAGAAAAGTAATGCATAAATGAAAAAATAAGTGTTTTTATTCAGTTTCTTAATTCAGATGCTCTAATCTTAAAGCAAAATTTAATGCAATTCAGTTAACTATTTTCAAGGCATTGTACCTAGTGCTATAGAGTACAAAGACAATTAAAATAAAACTAAATACTCAGAAAAAGGAGCATGAAGAGTAGGGAGTGACAAAGTAGGGCAAAGGGTTTTATGGCAAAAAAAAAAATACAACTGGAACTTAGTGGCTTGAATAGAGAACATTAGGAAAAAATGGGAGCAATGGAAAGTGTTTTGGATTACGAGCCAGAAAACCTGATCTCCAATTCCAATACTGCACTATCTGTAGCATTTGACTAGGCATTTGACTTCCTTTGTCTTGAGTTACTTAACTTCTTTCTGACTCTAAAAATACCATGATCCTTCCAGCTCTGAGAAGTCATTCTTTCTATTACATTTCTCCGGGTGTGGCCTATCAGTGAAAGCTTTGTTCTCATTGTCTCTAACATGGCAGGGAACACCAATATTTCATAAGGGTCCAGCAACTTTCCCAGTCTTTGCTTAGCCCATCTTCTATTTGCTCTAGTAATCGACATCTTCACTTGGAAGACAAATGACATCTCCCACTGTGATTGCTTTTTTGACAATTTCCTGTCAGGCATTCACAAAACTTGCTGGGAGGAGGATTTAACAAGAAGGAAGGTGACATTTCAAATGAAGGATGATGACAGGATGCCTAACTGCACACTATTGGAATAAGAACCTCAGAAAGGTGCTGTGGAAATTTTAGTGACTCTGGTATTTTACCACGTCATGTTCCACTCTGGATCTTTTCATGCCACTCAATTCCCGTTAAATTATGTATACATTGTAAATGCCACATCACAGAAGGGCAAATTTAAAACCCTTATTTCAAGTCTTCACATCATATTAGCATGGATGCTACCCATCAAGAAGGACATTTGTTTCACTTTAGTTCTTGGCACAAATATTTCTCTTTTGTGAACAAATTGCAGCTCCCCCCAAAATGCTATTCCCCATAAGTGGGCAGAAGGGAATCAATTTTAAAGCACTGATAAGTGAATGAATATGTATTTTTGATGGCAGTTTTCAAAATGCAATTCTTCCAGAGTGCTGAAAGTAGTAGTTACCACAATCTGCAGTATGGAGATTTAGTTATTAAGAAATGGCATGCCCTTTCTATTATAAAAAAGAATTCTATAGGTAAGTAAGATGTTGAAAAATGTTTCTTAGGTTAGATTGTCAGCTTTGCAAAAAGACAGTAACACTGCTTGAAACAAAATGAAGACAGAACAGATTCCTATGGAATTTTTTAAAATGACAAATTAGATTAATTATTATTGGTATTAATATGATATTGCCATCTTATTCTGGACTCCCCCTTGACTAGCGAGGTTTTGGCATAATGATATACTACATATTATAGAATAGATACATAATGGTTTAACTTGATCAACTTTTTAAGTGTGGTTTCTATTATTCTGTTGTTCTTTGTAAAAACACTGAATTGAGAAATATTTTGGTTATGAAATGGTCATGAAAAAGTAGTCACTAATCTCCAGAAGACATAACTAGTAGCAATGGATGGAAGAAATGAAAAAGCAAATTTAGGTTTAATATAAGAATCAACTTCTCAATAGTTAGAACTTTCCCAAAGTGGAATTGGCTGCTCTGGGACACAATAGACTCTTGCTAAGTGGAAGTCTTCAAGGAAGGGCTAGACAACTAATTTCTGGTATGCTTTGATTCTTGTTGATGACATAGGGGTGGTTTAGATTGCCTTTGAGGGCCAAATCACCTCTGAGATTCTCTGAATAATCTTATGATGAATAATTTTATTTAGTAAAGAGTCATTTTCCCCATCAAATTGAATAATATATAAAATAGTCATAATTTACTCCTTTTTTTGATTATTAATTTTAACTTGAAAATAATAGCAAAGAAATTTAACTCACTTGTCTTTGCTTCTGTGTTGGTCTCTTTCTTTCACAATACATATGTCTATATAATCTTACTTTATGGAATAAAATGCTTTATGTGCATTTTTACTATTTTTTCTTATAGTTAGACAGCAAGAAAATGGTGACCGTGGGGCATAGAAGTCAGTTCATAAAATCATAGAAAACCACAGGTGAGATATGTATGCATATGAAAGTAAAAAATCAAGAGAAGGTTGCACTAAGAGAAAAGGGAAGGGAGGAAGAGAATTCTTAAACTTTACTCTCATTGTAACTGGCTCAGAGAGGGGAAAATGAGTATACTCAGTGGGTTATAGAACTCTATCTTACCCTACAGAGAAGTAGAAGGGGAACAAGATAAGGGAAATGGGGGAGTAATTGAAGGGAAAGGAAAGTGGTGGTGGTGGTGGGACAAAAAGCCAAATTCTGGGGAGGAGAAACAGAGTGAAAGGGAATAAAGCAGGAGTGGAGTGAATTAACAAAACAGAGCCTACTAAATGTGTTTACAAGAAACACATTTGAGACAGTGTGACACACACAGATTCAAGGTAAAAGGCTGGAACAGAATTTATTAGGCATCATTTAAAATATAAAAAGGAGGAGTAGCAATCATGATACCAGACAAAGTCAAAGTAGAAATTGATCTGATTAAAAGAGATAAGGAAGAAAATTACATTTTCCTAAAAGGTACTATAAATAATCAAGTAATATCATTATTAAACATTTATGTCCCAAATGGTATAGCATCTCAATTTCTAAAGGAAAAATTATAGGAGCTCAAGGAGGAAATAGATAGCAAAAACACACTAGTGGGGATCTCAACCTTCCTCTTTCAGAACTAGATAAATCAAATGAAAAATAAATAAGAAAGTAAGTAAGTAAGGGATGTAAATAAAATGCTAGAAAAATTAGTTAATAGATATCTTGAGAAAACTGAACAGGGAAAAAAGGAATATACATTATTCTCAGCAGCACATGGTACATATACAAAATCAACTATATACTAGGGTATAGAAATATTACAAACAAATGCAGAAAATCAAAAATAACTTGTGCCACTTTTTCAGATCACAATGTGGTAAAAATTATAATTAACAAGGGCCCACAGAAAGGCAAATTTAAAATTAATTGGAAACTAAATAATCTAATTCTTAAAAACTGGTGGGTCAAAGAAGAAATCAAAGGAACAATTATGGACTTCATTAAAGACAATGGCAATGAGAAGACAACATAACAAAGCTTATGGGATAAAGCCAAAGCAGTACTCAGGGGGAAAAATTATATCTCTGAATGCCTATAGCAAGAAAATTGAGAGGGAGGAGATCAATTAATTGGGCTTGCAACTTAAAAAATTAGAAAAAGAACAAATTAAAAATGCCCAGATACAAACTAAATTGGAAGTCTTGAAAATTATGGAAATTAATATAATTGAATGGAAAAGAACTATTGAACTAATAAATAAGACTAGAGGCTGGTACTTTGAAAAAACAAATAAAATACATAAAGTACTAGTCAATGTATTAAAAAAGAAAGAATTAAATCAAATTAATAGTATCAAAGATGAAAGGGGAAAACTCACCTCCACTGAAAAGGAAATTAAGGCAATTATTAAAAACTACTTTGCTCAATTATATGGCAATAAATATGACAATCTAGGTGAAATGGATGAATATTTACAAAAATGTAAACTGCCAAGATTAACAGAAGAGGAAATAGAATACCTAAACAATCACACTGTCCATAACAGCCTCCCACAGGGGACGGGGTCTTGGAGGTAGGACTCTGTCAGGGGAATGATGGATGGGACACAGCTTTCACATTCAACCCACAGCACAGGTTTCACAGGATAAACTGCTCCGCTTTGCCTGAGGCCTGGCTTTATTTTATTCCCTCATGATCACACATCTACTTGGCACACAGTTTTATTCTCAACATACATATTTCCATAGAGCCTAACAACAGACAAGAAGCCTAGGGAGATAGTCAATGAAATACTATTGCTAAGTGCAGGGTTAGAGGGTAGAATCAAGATGACACAGATATAGGTGGGGGAATTCAGAGCACAGATTTGCCTGAAGTTTTTATGTCTAGAAATGAGGGTCCTATCTAAGTGGGTATATAAAATCTTTAGGTTTAATTTTTTAAGTGGGATCTCATGGTAATATGCTGGAGGGACAGAGTGAGACATCTGTATTAATCCTGCAAGCATGTTGCTCTAATCCATTTTTCCTGGGGCTAAGTAAGAATAATAATAATAGCAATTCCAATAATAAGGGGATGTTAATAATGGCAGTCACTTAGAGGTGTTTCAGTGGTGTTTCCATCCTTCCTGGGGGTTGCTTTTCAGTCCCTGGTTTCCACATGTGACCATATCAAACAGCATAGTCTTTAATGGCTCCTGGAAAGAAAAAGAAATTGAACAAGCCATGAAGGAACTTCCTAAGAAAAAATCCCCATGGCCAGATGGATTCACAAGTGAATTCTAGCAATCATTTAAAGAACGACTAATCCTAATACTAAACAAATAATTTGACAAAATAAGCAAAGGAGGGATTTTACCACATTCCTTTTATGACACAAATATGGTACTGATTCCAAAGTCAGGCAGATAAAAAACCAAGAAAGAATACTACAGACCAATCTCCTTATTTAATATAGATGCCAAAATCTTAAAGAGAATACTAGCAAAAAAAAAAACAACAAAAAACTTCAGTAAGTGATCATAAGGATTATTCACTATAATTAAGTGGGATTTATACCAGGATTGCAAGGATGGTTTAATATTAGGAAAACCATCCACATAACTGACCATATCAATTATCAAACCAACAAAAATCACATGATTATCTCAATTGAGGCAGAAAAAAAGCTTTGACAAAATATCATACCCATTCCAATTGAAAACACCAGAAAATATAGGAATATAAAGGCCATTTCTCAAAATAACCAACAGCATATATTTAAAACCATCAGCAAGTATCATCTGCAATGGGGACAAGTTAGAAGCCTTCCCAATAAGATCAGGAGTGAAGCAAAGATGTTCATTATCACCTCTTTTATTCAATATTGTACTAGAAATGCTAGCAGTAGCAATTAGAGAAGAAAAAGAAATTGGTAATTGAAGGGATTAAAGTAGGCAATGTGGAGACTAAACTATCACTCTTTGTAGATGATATGATGGTATACTTAAAAACCCTAGGAAATCAATTAAAAGGCTATAGGAAATAATTAGCAAATTTAGTAAACTTGCAGAGTACAAAATAAACCCACATAAATCATCACCATTTCTATATATTTACAACATATCTTAGCAGCAGGAGTTAGAAAGAGAAATTCCATTTAAAATCACTCTAGACAAAATAAAATATTTAGGAATCAATCTGCCAATACAGAAACAAGAAAAATAAACACAACTACAAAACACTTTTTACACAATTAAAACTAGATCTAAACAATTGGAAAAACATTAATTGCTCTTGGGTAGGATTAGCTAATATAATAAAAATGATAATCCTATCCAAATTAATCTACTTATTCAGCGTCATACCTATCAAACTACCAAAAATAGTTTTATAGAATTAGAAAAAATTATAATAAAGTTAATCTGAAAGAACAAAATATCAAGAATATGAAGGGAAAAAATGAAAAACATGAAGGATAAGGATGTAGCAGTACAAGATCTTAAACTGTATTATAAAGCAGTGGTCATCAAAACAATATGATACTGGCTAAGAGACAGAAAAGTGGATCAATGGAATAGACTGGGAGTAAATGACTTCAGTAAGGTAGTGTTTGATAAACACAAAGACCTCAGCTTTTGGGACAAGAACTCATTATTTGACAAAAAAAAACCTTCTGGGAAAATTGGAAAACAGTATGGGAGAGATTAGGTTTATATAAACATCTTACACTCGATACCAAGATAAATTCAAAATGGGTAAATGCCTTAAATATAAAGAGTGAAATCATAAATAAATTAGGTGAACATAGATTAGTGTACCTGTTAGATCTGTGGGAAAGGAAAGAATTTAAGACCAAGCAAGAGATAGAGAACATTGCAAAATGTAAAATGAATGACTTTGATTATATCAAATTGAAAACGGTTTTGTACAAACAGAACCATTGCAACCAGAATTAGAAGGAAAGCAAAACAAAACAAAACAAAACAAAAACTGGGAGAACATTTTTATAACAAAACTCTTTGACAAAGTTTCAATTTCCCAAATATATAAGGAACTAGTAAAATTTACAGAAAATCAAGCCCTTCCCCAATCAACAAATGGTCAAGGGACATGAATGAGCAGTTTTCACATGAAATCAAAACTTTCAATGAGCCCATGAAAAAGTTTTCTAAATCCCTCTTGATTAGAGAAATGCAAATTGAAACAACTCTGAGGTGTCATCTCACACCTAGCAGATTGGCTAACATGACAGCAATGGAAAGTATTGAATGCTGGAGGGGATGTGGCAAAATTGGGACATTAATGCATTGCTGGTGGAGTTGTGAACTGATCCAACCATTCTGGAAGGCAATTTGGAATTATGCCCAAAGGGCACTAAAAGACTGTCTGCCCTTTGATACAGCCATAGCATTGCTGGGTTTGTACACCAAAGAGATAATAAGGAAAAAGACTTGTACAAAAATATTTATAGCCATGCTCTTTGTCATGGCAAAAAAATTGGAAAATGAGGGGTGTTCATCGATTGGGGAATGACTGAACATATTGCGGTATCTGATGGTGATGGAACCCTATTGTGCTAAAAGGAATAATGAACTGGAGGAATTCCATGAGAACTTGAATGACCTCCAGCAATTGATACAGAGTGAGAGGAGCAGAACCAGGAGAACATTATACACAGAGACTCTTATACTGTGGCACAATCAAATGTAATGGACTTCTCTACAATCAGCAATGCAAAGATACAAGATAATTCTGAGGGACTTAGGGAAAAGAATGCTATCCATATTCAGAGAAAGAACTGTAGGAACAGAAAAGTCAAAGAAAAACATAGGATCAATCACATGGTTCAATAGTGGTATGATTAGGGTTTTGGTGTTAAAAGATCACTCTACTTCAAATATGAATAACATGGAAATAGGTTTTGATAAATGATACATGATACATGTATAACCCAGTGGAACACCTTGTCAGCTCTGGGAGGGGGGGAGGAAAAGAGCAGAGAGGGATATCGTGAATCATGCTACCATGGAAAAATACTCTAAATATTTTTTTAAATCACAGTTGAGAGCTAGTAGGGACTTTAGGGATCATCAGGTCCAATCTTTCATTTTATAGATGAGAAAACTGAGATTGCGACTTCCTAGGCCACCAAATTAGTGAGCAGGTGCAGGGTTTGAACTTAGGTCCTCTTTGTTCTAAGGGCCAACACAGTCTAACTGACATTAAAGAAATAGAAAAGAAAACAAAAATCTAAGTGGTTATTTAGTTCAATCACCTTATTTGAGAGATAAGGGAACTGTGGTTCAGAGAATTTAGATCAATTATCTAGTCACACACAAATAGGATGTAACAGAATCAGCATTTCAATCTTACTTCACACCTAATACTATTTCCACTGTGGATTATGTTGTCTCTCCTGCAGGTCAGTTGTCTTGATTAAAAAAAAAATAAATATATATATACATATATATATATATATATATATGAGCAATTAGCATACAGTAAGTATTTGATACTGATATCTTTTGAATCAATGAACATTTTCATTAGGGGAAGCCTTCTGATTTCTACTCTCTTCTCTTTCTACAACATTACATCTCTTAAAAAAAAAACTTATTTATATATGATAGAAGCCCATAGGAAGAAAGCAAAACAAGTTTTCTTAAGGAAAGTTTAATCTAAACAAACATTTGTTAAGCACTTTCTGGGTCTAAAGAATAGTGTTGAGAACAGAGGGGAAATGCAAGGTATGGATGAGAGATGGTCTCTACTCTCAGAGTTTAAAGAGAAATGTGCCATACACTCTAAATCATAGGGTCTAGAAATGAAAAGGGGATCTCAGATGTCATCCAGTGTACTCCAAACATGAAAAATAATCTCATATAAAACAGCTTCAACAAAAGGTCTCTTTATCTATGATTGAAGACCTCCTGTGAAAATGAAGTTAATTTTGTTAGCTTACACTTTAAATTATGCAAGAAACTTTGCATATATTATATAATTTAATCTTTCTAGTAAATCTATGATATTTTATATAAGTACTCTTATTTCTCCCTTTTTTGACCCATTTGAAAACTGATTCACTTTTATGGAGAACAACCAGCTTCTAATGCAGCATATCTCACTTTCAGAATGTCTGAAAAAGATGGTAGATGATGGGAGTAATTCAGGGTTGGAGTTTGGCAAACTGTGACTGGTAAAAGGACAAGTAGACAAGGACTTCAAGGGCCCTTGATAGTGCATAGTTGAAATAGTTAACTAGATTGTCAAAACTATGAAGAGCAGGAGAGAGAGAATCTTATCTCTGGATGAGGGCATGAATTCACTGGATTTTTTTATTTATCTGTTTATTTCTCTCTTTATATCTTACAGATGCTGCAAAGGCTGTAGAATACTTGTGCTTATTACTGCACTATCAAAAATGTTTTATTGATTTTTTTTAAATATAGTCATCACTCAAAAACATTTCCCCCTGTTTTTTCTTTCTTTTAGGACAAAGAAAAAATTAATAAAAATAAGACAGTGCTGTAAACACATCTGATAGCATATGAAACATTTTGTACTTACAATCAATTGACTCAACAATAACAATAAAAATAGTAATAGCATTAAATAATGCTTTAAAGTTTTTGAAGTGCTTTATAAATGTTATCTCATTTTACCTACTTAGAGAAATACATTTCCTTATCAGTCCTCTCAATCCAAAATACAACATAGCATTTAATCTGAATTATGATGTCTTAGTGTTTGTTTTATTTGCATTATTCATATAACATATACATTCTTTCTCTGACTTTGCTTTATTTACTTGCATTTTGTCCATCCCAATTTTGCCATTTCTCTAAATTCTTCATATTAATAGTCTCTTTTAAAGCACTAGTATTAAATTCTATTCACAAACCACATTTTTTCAATCATTTACCAATCTCTCTCTTTCTATATATAGTTTCATACAAAAGAGTTGTTATACATTCTTCATATATAACATATTTATTTTTACAAGTTTTTAACCATGTAAACCTCAGAATTTCTCAGACTTATGAATGTTAGGGGTTTCCCCCATTGGGGAATCTTCTACTTAAAAAAATTCCCTAGCAGATGGTGAGAACTCTACTTGAGTGTGGGGGCTCCTAGCTATGGCAGTGTCCCTGCTCCACCCTACTTAAGACTACTTTAGGACAGAAAACTGCTTGCTAAACAATGAAAGTATTTTGATCCATGCTTATGGAAGAGATAGGAAGTTCTTTGAGTCATGACTGTTTTAGAATTGATACAATGGGATACTAAGTACCTATAAAGGTGGGGAAACTTGTAAACTACTTAAACCTAAAAGGGTGATAACTTATTCAGAGGTTTTTTCTTAATGAAATTTGTCGACACAGAAGCATTTTTTCCTGACTTACTAAAGTGATTAAAACTACTCAGCTGTGAATTCAAAATGGGCGGTCCTTTAGAAACATCTACAGTGATTGGTAGATGTAAGGACTTAGGGGAGGCGACAGAGGAGATTTTGCTCTTAAAAATAAGAGCTCAGAGAAGAGCAAAGGATCTCGATTTCTGACTCTCATTCTGGAGGAGAGCTCCTTGAGAAGCTCCTCTGAGGGGCTCTGTCCCTCTGGGGTAGGAGCTTTAGAGGCTCTTGAGAGAGGCCCTTTGAAACAATCTCTGGCTGGAAGACTCTTTGAGGAAGGACACTGGCCTGGTGTCTCTAGTATCCTTGTTTAGTCAGACCTTGTGGTGAGTGTTAAAAAACTGACTGATTTCTCTTTTAAGACTCAGGTCTAGGCCATATTGGCTTGAGGCCCCTCATACTTATTCCTTTCTTACTCTCTCTCTCTCCTTTCTTTGATTACTCATTGTATTTTTAATTAAAATCTCTATAAAACCCAATTGACTTGGGTATTTGAATAATTGGGAATATTTCCCTGGCGACCACCTTATATTTGATTTTAAAACCCAAGACACTGTAGTGAAACATATTTCTGCGGTCAAATTTACTCACCCTCTCTTATATCTATCACAATTTATATCTTCCACTATTTTAATCACTACAGTTTAAGACCTCAACCATTTTAAATCTCACAACCATAACCATTGGGTTTTTACTGAACAGAAAAATTGTCCAACAGTTAAATTGTCCTTACCAGCATTCACTAAAACCCAACAGGTCAAAAAGACAATTAAATACTGCATAAGAGAGAGATAACAAACACACATCCCAGTAGCTGCATGAGGTCAGAAGGCTCTGGAATATTGGTCAAACCAAACTAAAATGTAAATGAAAAATATTTAACAAAAGCAATAAAATATAATAGAATGCAAATAATGTTAATGTGTTCTTAAACTTCTCTGAACCTCTTTCCCCATGATATGTAGAATTTTCTAAGTCAATATGCCTTCCATGGTGGCTACTTCACCTGAGTTTCACACCAGTTCCATAAGGAAGAATACTAAAGCAATGTATGCATGAGAAAAACTCAGGTGATCAAAAGTCCTTAGATTCATCTCAACTCTAATCCAAAATTTGTTTATTATCTCTCAGGGAGTTCACAGTCAAATGTGGGAAACAACTTTTAATAAACAGACAGAGAGAGTAGATGAAAGCTAATCTCATGAGGGAGGCTCTAAACCCTGGCCGGTTTGAGAAAGGATTCCTGAAGAGAAGTGGAATTTGAGGTATGTCTTGATGAAAGTCAAGGAAATTGAAAGAAAGAAGTAAGGGAAAGCATTTTAGGTATGGGTAATGGTCATTAAAAAGGCATGAAGATGGAAAATGGAACATCCTGAATGAAAAAAAAAAAGGAAGGAGGCTGAAGTAGCTAGATAATAGGGTAGAAGGGAGGAACAATATAATGATGATGATGATGATGATGATGATAATAATAAGAATAATTAGTGACCCTGGGCAAGTCACTTGACCCCCATTGCCTAGCCCTTACCACTCTTCTGCCTTGGAGCCAATACACAGTATTGACTCCAAGACAGAAGGTAAGGGTTTAAAAAAAAAAAAAGAATAATTGTAATAATATTGGAAAGGTAGAAAGGCTCTAGGTAGATTTAATAGATTTAAGTGCCAAATAAAGGACATTTCACCCTGAAGCAGAGAGCCCTTAGAGTTTATCAAGTAAAGAGAAGACATGTCAGAAATACTTTTTAAAATTTACTTTGGCATCTCAACCTAGATTAAAGCTGGGAAATATTAGAGGTAGGGAGTCAGATTATAAAGACATTACAATAATCTAGGTGAGAGGTGATCAATGTCAATAGTAGATAGTGGCTATGTAAGTAGAGAAAAAGATGAATTCAACAGCATAGATGTAGAGCCTAGAGAAATCTAGTGCACAGTCATCCCTTACCCTAATTATTGTTACCAGAAATTGAGCACCTCTTTAGGGGAATTCAGGATGCCACAAGGTCAATGATTTTGTTAAGAATAATGTGCTTAGTGATAGGTTGTACTTGCTTCTAAGGCAAGAACTGGAGGGAAATAAGATATTCTTCCAAACTATGTAATTAGACTCAAGTCTCATTAAAGTAGATGAATTTTTGCTTTTCTGAAGTTAGGTAAGAGGTCACCCATCCCCTCTGACATCTTTGTCCAACGATATAACTGATGGTTGTTTGCAAATTTGCCTTTACACATTTTTATCCAACATATTTCCTTAAACCCCTGAAAAAGAGTCTTGCCCTCTCATGCTTCTGTAACTAACTATTGGGCAGGCTTCAAATCTTCACTTGCTGTGAATAGTAAATATTTGAACAAAGGGATATGTTATGGAAAGGAACACAAATCCTGGCAATAATCTTGTCTCTTATACTGTATGATGGTATAGTGCAGACATAAACAATAATCTCCCTTAAAACATCTCTCACAAGGGGTCCTTTTGCATAGGCTTGAAGACTTCTTGTGAAGTGGCTGCCCTTATCTTGCACTTTAAGGCATATTTGCAATCCCATAACTTTTCTAAACCTCAGCTTTCCCATCCATATGATAGGGAAAATATAAAGAATTGATTTCAAATCTAGCAAGAAAGGCTTTGCAGCCAAGAAAATCTTGAAGAAAGTGATATTTTAAACCAGTGAATAAAAAGTTAGCAAGAAAGTCAGCACAGAATTATGGAAAGACTAAACATAGATTTAAATCCTAGCTGCTATACTTTAGGGAAGTAATCTAATTTATCAGATCCACTTTGAGGATAGGAATTCTCATTTTTCATTTTTGTACCTCTAGTATTTCTCATGAAGTAAATAGTACATATTAATTGACTTAAATTGAATTACTTTAAGACCAGTTTTCACAACTATAAAATGAGAAGGCTAATTCTTTCACTATCTACTTAAGGACATTATTGTAAGGAAAAGTGTTTTGCTTAACAATAACCCACAATTACAGAATGCTTTAAGTTTTACAGTATATTTTCTTCATTTTTACTTCTATAAGATAAGTATTATAAATCTTATGGTTGAGGAACTGAACTTCAGAGAAATTCAATGGCTATCCCAAGGTAATATAGTTGGAAAATAACTAAAATAGATTGTAAACTCAGATCTTCTGATTTCAAAGTCAATAATCTTTCTACCACATCTAGTCGTGTCACCTTAAGGCTATGTAGAAATATGTTGTTGTTGTTATTATTATTATTATTCAGATCAGGTCCTTGCAAAGGAATACTGACTCAGAGTCAAAGAATCATTTATTGGTAAATGTAGAAGTGATTGTCTAACTTCTCCATGAACTGTTTATGTCTTTTCAATCATTCAGCAAGAATGCTTTTTGAACTTTCTATTGTGTTAGCTATATATATTTGAAATATTTACCACTTATTAATATATTTCCTGTGTCACTGATCCTTCTGGAATAGAAGTTATCTCTTAGAAGTCTGAAAAGCCTATGGATATCTTCCCAGAATCACACTTTTAAAGACATAAAATAAAATACAAAGAAATACAAAATACAAAATATCCACATCCAAAGAAAGAATTGTAGGGGTAGAAATACAGAAGAAAAACAACTGCTTTATCACATGGGTCGATGGGGATTTGATTGTGGATGTAGACTCTAAATGATCACCATAGTGGGAAAATCAATAATATGGAAATAGGTCTTGATCAATGACACATGTAAAACCCAGTGGAATTGCACATCAGCTATAACAGGGGTGTGGTGGGAGGGGAGGGAAAGAACATGAATTTTCTAACCATGGAAACATAGTCTAAATTAACTAATTAAATAAGATTTTCAAAAAAAAATTAAAATCTATTTTAAGAAAATGTTCAAAGAGTGGAGGTTATTAACCTTTACACTAGAAAAATCAGTACTGACCTAGTAATAAATGACCATAGTACCATTGATAAATCAAAAGATCTAAGCTTTTGGAACAAGAATTCATATTTCGAAATAGGAATATTTGAAAAGAAACTTTTGAGAAAACTAGAAAATGATATGCCAGAGACTGGGGATAAGTCAACATTCATGACTTATACCAAAATTAGGTCAAATGGGTACATGATTTCCATATAAAGTATGATACCATAAGAAAATTATGAGAAAATGGAATGGTTAACCTGTGAGATCTATGAATAAGGGAAGAATTTAGGACCAAACAAGCAATAGAAAGTATTATAGGATATAAATGGATAATTCTGCTTATATTAAATTAAAAAGGGGTTGTACAAACAAAACTGGTACAACTAAAATAAGAATGAAATCAGAAAGCTGGGTGGGGAGGGGGAGTTAAAACAAGTATCTGATAGTTTCATTTCTCAAATACACAGAGAACTGAACCAAATTTATTTAAAATATTAATCTCCAATTGATAAATGATCAGAGGATAAAAACAGGAGTTTTCAAATGAAGAAATCAAAACTATCCATAGTCATATGAAATCCATTCTAAACCACTCTTTGTAGAGAAATGAAAATTAAAAAACTCTGAGATAGCACCTTATACCTATCAGACTGGCCAATGACGGAAAAGAAAAATAATAAATGTTGGAAGGGATTTGGGAAAATCAGGACACTAATGCAATGTTGGTAGAATAGTTATCTGATCTAACCATTCTAGAGAACAATTTGGAACTATATCCAAAGGGCTTTAAAATTATTTATACCCTTTGATTCAGCAACATAACTATTAGGTTCTTATCCCTAAGAAATCAAAAAGAGGGAAAGGTAAGAAAGAAGGAATAAAAGATGAAAGGAAGGAAAGAAGGAAGGAAGGAAGGAAGGAAGGAAGGAAGGAAGGAAGGAAGGAAGGAAGGAAGGAAGGAAGGAAGGAAGGAAGGAAGGAAGGAAGGAAGGAAGGGAGGAAGGAAGGAAGGAAGGGAGGAAGGAAGGAAGGAAGGGAGGAAGGAAGGAAGGAAGGAAGGAAGGAAGGAAGGAAGGAAGGAAGGAAGGAAGGAAGGAAGGAAGGAAGGAAGGGAGGGAGGGAGGGAGTGAAGAAGGACTATGATATAGATTTTACATGTACAATCATGTAAAGTGTTTTTCTGTATTTGTCATTTTGTGGAAGAAATCTCAAAGAAAAAAATAAGAAAAGTAAAATAGGGTATGTTTTGTTCTACACTTAGAATACATTAGTTCTTTCTCTAAAAGTGAGTGATATTTTTCTTCATGAGTCTTTGGGATTGTGTTCAATCTGAGAATAGCAGGTCATTCATAACTATTCATCATATAATATTTCTGCTACTGTTTTCCTGGTTCTGCTCATTTCACTTTGTTTTTCCAGGGTTTTTTTTAATGATCCATTTCTTATGACATAATAGTATTCTATCACAATTGTATACCACAATTTTTTCAGTCATTCCCCAATTGTTGGATATCCCCTCAATTTCCAATTCTTTATTATTACAAAAAGAGGAAGGAATCTGGGAGTGAGGAGTATATTTGGAATTCAAAATTTTAAAAATGAATGTTAAAATTGTTTTTACATGTAATTGAGGAAAAATATTATTTAAAAAAGAAGGATCATTGTTGCATATTCTTGGTACCCCCCAAAATGAGAAGCATGTAGTAGCTATTTTAGAATTGTCAAATCTAAATTTACAACACTGTTTAAATCCCATCTTTTCCACTTTATTTCATTTCATTAAAGTGGGGGAATTCCATTTATGTGACTTTTCTCTCTGAGCAGATCAGGAACTCATCTCTAGCATACATAATCTTAGAGACTTGCTTTTGATACTGAAAGGTTAAGAAATGTACCCATGGTCCTAGAGCTAGCATGTTGCAGAAGCAGATTTTGAATCCAACTTTTCTTCACTCTAAGGGTAAGTCTTTATATACTAGATCATACTATCTTTCATAATGATTTTTTTTTAATCTGGTTATGCTCTGACAAATTTTACCTAGATGCTCTGTTGGATAGCATATTGAATCAGAAACTGGTTTTTAAGAGATCTGGAAGCCTTCCAGAACCATTGTTATGGGTACCATGAGTCCCCAGTCATGGTATTACTCTCTCCACTGTTGGCATTTACTCCCATTTAGACATAATGGCTAGGAGAGGGAAAAAAGACAGCTTCCTAAATTAACACACAGGAGTTCCCTTTGCATATCCAAAGGGGTAAAATTGACAAATATCACTGTGGTGATGAAAATTTCAGTTTGCCTAGCTCATGCTAGGTACCTCAAACTTTATTCTGAGTTCAAAGTTTTATCTTCAATTGCCCACTCTATGTAAATCATAGATGTTGATTTGCAAGCAACAAGTCATCTAGTATTTTGCATTCACATTCAGTAAGTTAAGAAGTCCAATTTATTTTACTTCAGGAATATTTCTTACATTTATTGTTATTGGTTGTTGTTTTTGAACTTTTTCCATCATGTCCAATTGTTTGCTACATCATTTGGGATTTTCTTAGCAAAGATACTCATGTGATTTTGACAGTTCCTTCTCCAGCTCATTTTACAATGAGGAAATTGAAACAAACAGGATTAAGTAACTTGCCCAGAGGCACATAGTTAGTAAGTGTCTGAAAGCAGATTTCATTTCATGAAGATGAATTTTCCTGAAACCAGGACCTCTACTTTACCCACTGTACAATCAAGTTGCCTGTTTCTTTTTTTTTCCTTTCTATTCCCATTGACACTACCTCAAAAAAAATTTGATTACAACTTGTTTAGATAATAGTGCAGTTCCTAATTGGTATCTGATTTTAGCCTCTTTCTTCAATCAGTTCTTCCCAACACTATTGCTTTAATCTCCCTAATTCATTAATCTGGTCATGTTACCAGCCTGCTCAAAACTATTCAATGATTCCCTTCTTCCTAGGAAATAAAGTTCCACTTTTATCTTTATAGATTTGTGTGTTTTTGAGTTAATGATTTGCTGGATAGACCATGTAAAGGGTAATTCAACTTAACTTAGATTTGTATTTTCATTAATAAGCTGGCCCATCAGTATGTACATCTTGATCAGGACCTGTTGATGGGCAATGAGCTGGACTTAAAAGAAATGGAAGGAAATAAGTGGGTTGGATTACATTAGGTGAACCACTTTATGTTTTCAGTGAACTGAGGCTTCTTCCTGAAATTTTATTTTTAAATGTTATTTTCAAAATACTATTAATAGTATAAAATAATATTTTAAAAATTCTTTTCTTCTTTTTATACTATAATATTCCAAATTATAGAATTTCACAATAACCTAAGGATATACATGTGGATCACCCAAAGGGCAAAAAAGAGATATGAATGAATATTAATCAGCTATAACATATTGTCATTGCAGAATTTCATGCAAGAAGTAGCCCAAAAATATAATCAAAGAATTTATGGATAGAAAAGGAGGAGGTTTACTTATGTGGTGAAAATGAGAAAAAAACAGAAATACCCTTCAAGGTTGCCCTGGTACTCATGGAAACAACGGGAAGGTCCATGGTGCATTGAGTAGAACCTCCATTAATGAGACTAGGGAGGATGGAAAATCCCCCCACTCCAAACATTCTTCAGTTATTGAAGCTGATGAATACACAAAGGTTTTAGGATCTTTCAACCTGAATCATTACATAGCAGCAAAGCTGAACTCACAAAAAAAAAAAAGCTACACAGTTTTGTTTTATGAAGTGAGGAATATCATAAAAATTATCATAATATAGATTATCTAGCTCAATTATAAGCATACCAATGTAGTCAAATTACCTAGTACATGAACCATTGGGGAATCATAAATTCAATAGCAAACAAATCAATAAGTAATCATTTGTATATAATCAAAATAGAATCCTTTACACTAATCCTAAATATATGAAATGTAAATTATTCCTATAAAGAGGATGGAATTGTATTACCTCTCTTAGCCCCAATTGACAATTTATGGAATATGTTGATTTATGCAATTCTAGGAATAGAGAGAAGAGAGACAGTCAGACAGACTGCCTGAAAAAGACAGATAGAGAAAGAAATAATGACAGAGAGTGAGAAGAGAAAGAGATAGATATACAAATAGGTACAGGTGCAGACACAGAAAGAGGAAAAAGAGACAAAGATAGCTAGAAAGACAGGGTGGCAGAGAGATAGACTAATACAGATAAAATGGAGGAGAATTTATGAAAAAGAAAGAGGGGAAAGATATGATAAAAGGACCACCAAACCATGGCTCCCTATTCTATTATGATAAAAGATAGAATCCTGAAGCTTTTCTAGACTACCAAAAGGGTAGGTAGTGGGGAATAATCGATATTTAGGTCTGTAGTTAGTGGTGAATTTCTAGATGTTTTGGGGTGGTAATAATTTGTTCCAGTGGTAAACAGGAAAGAGACAGGAGACAAACTCAAAGACCAAACTTCAGAAGCTGACCTGACTCAAGTCAAATCATGTCACAAATTCAGTCATGTGTCACCTTTCAGTTCTGTCCCTTATAAGGAGCTAATATGTGTGTACTAAAAGCTCTGATGTGGATATGATATCCATTGTTATCCATCTTCCTCTCCAGGGCTTACAGATTTGAATGGAGTCCTACATGTACTTCATTTGTAGACTATCCCATGATCCATTATAAATCATCCCTGTACTGGTAGGAATTTAGTGGGGAAAGAGAGAGACTCTTCTATTGTTGCCATCCCATTCAAATAGACAGAAGGTATGTTTAACTATAGAATTCCAAGGGCTAGTATAGTTAAAGACAAAGCTATAAGGCTTCATTTGTGAACTATAATGTTGCTAAGGGAAGTAGGGAGTGGGAGATATCTCATCATTCTCCAGGTAATTCATAGAAAGAAATAGACAAAAAACTCTGATAAGACAGTATATGTGAATAGTGACCTGCTTTAATGGATGGAATACTTATATTAATATTAAAGTAATTCTAACAGTTGTCTTATGCCACAAGATGAGAAGTAATGTGGTATAGTGGATAGGAGAGCTAGAATGACATGTGTTCTAGTCTTACCTCTGGCACATACTATCTGACTGTGGGCAAACTATTTAATATTTTAATGGCCAAAAAACTTTTTTAGATTCTAAGTGGTAGTCAACCAGGTTCACTTTTCTTTGACTTTATGCTCTCTCAACTCCTACATCTAGTTTGTTGCTAAGTCCTATTGATTCTACCTCCACAATATCCCTCATATGAGCTTCTTTTTCTCCTCTGACACTGCCACCATCTTGGTGCAAGCCTTCATCATCTCATTCTGGATTATGGCAATAGCCTGCTGGTGGGTCTGCCTTCCTCAGGTCTTTTCCCACAGTAATACATTCTTCACTTCCAGAAGGGCAAGTTATACCTTGTTACTTTCTCCTCCCTTTTAATAAACTACAAAGACTCTATATTATCTCCTGAACCAAATATAACATGAAGATGTTTTATATATAACCAGACCCCTTCTTGACTTACTTTCTTCTTAGACTTTACTTACTTTCAGAGACTTGACAATCCTACAACACTAGTTTTCTTAATGTTCCTCACATACAACATTCCATCTACCCACTCCATCCTTTTTCACTGGACACTCCTACCATCATGCCTGGAATGCTCTTCATTCAACCTTTTCTGTATTTCTTAACTTTCTTCAGATCAGTAGAAAGAAACCTTTTCAAGTCCTTAATTCTAGCGCTCTGACATTTACCACCATTATTCTTTTTTTTGTTTTTTTTGTTGTTGTTTGAACAATGTTGTTTGCATGTTATCTTCCCCCATCAGAATGTGAGCTCTGTAAAAGAAAGAAAAAAAAATTTTAATATCCAGCACTTAGAATGATGCTTGGCATATAGTGAGCCCTTACTAAATGTTAATTGACTTGTTGACTTGACCTAAAGTAGTAATGGACACTTCCGCTTTTTCCTGGGATTTTGCAACAACAGTGAAATCTCAGATGAAATCATAATCCCTCTCCCATTCTTTCACATCAGTTGTTAGTCCCTTAAGCAAGAATGCCCTACTGGTCTTTGTAAGTTCTTCAGTATCTGCTATTGTGATTTGTCTAAAGGAGGGGCTAATAAATGCTTATTAAATGAATAGATAAATTATTGGAATAAGAAATAATATAGACAAAATATAGAAAATTTTCCTAGAAAGTTTCTCCAAATAAATGAAAGAATATTTTTGTATCCATACAAATTTAGGATTCTCTACCAATTATTTCAAGCAAGAGGTCATTTAGAGTTTTATAAGCACTTTTCTCTAACCACAAATATATATCAATGAAGATCTAGTACATGAGAGGCACTATATAAATGTTTATTCTTTTCCTCCCTCCCTCCTCTATCCATTAGGCAATTTTCTAAGGCATCTGAGTCACCAAGGGGTTTCAATCAATGTTCTTTATATGCGGAAAATATTTGAAAACCCAATCCATTTTCATGTGCCTTGGCTCACAATGTACCCTTGTGTAAGGCATCTCAGGAAAACCTATCTCTGTACAAACTGACTTCAAATTTCAGTTTAGCCACTTATTTGAACTTAGGAAGTAATTAGATATTTTTTTGACCTATGTCCCCCATCTATAAAATGAAGTGATTAAACAAGATGACTTTTAAGGAGCTTTCCATCTCTAAATGGAAGAGAATTTACAGATAAATGAGTCCAACTTCCTAATTTTACATCTGAGGAAACAGTCCCAGAAAGATGAAATATCTAGTCCATTGACACACAGCAAATACATTTCTAGGATAGGCATTGAGACCAGTTCTTACTGATTTTTTTAAAAGCTTCTGCCTTAGAATAGATACTGAGTATTGGTTCCAAGATAGAAAAGCAGTAAGGGCTAGGTAATTGGACTTAAATGACTTACCCAGGGTCACACAGCTAGGTAGTGTCTATGACCAAATATGAATTCAGGACCTCCATTTCCACGTCTGGTGCTCTATCTGCTGAGCCATCTAGCTGCCCCTAAAGTCTTCCTGACTTGAAATGTAGTACTCTATCTATTATAGAATGTTCTTTTTCTATCAGTCTCCATCTCTCCTCACTCATTCCTTCCCCCTTTCCCCTCTACCTTTCTCTTTTTATCTCTCTGTCTCATTTCTCTTTCTTTTTGACTAGGCTATGGGGGTTGATAATCATCAAATAGACCATTTTTATTTAGATTATAGAGTATATGAGGAAAGTAATGAATAATGTGTATTAAAAATACTTGGAATCTTAATACTAAAAAGTTTTAAATGGCAGAAGAGATGGTAGCTGATGTGGCAGTAATAGTTATAACAAGAATTATTGTTCTTTTTATACAGATGAAGAAAATGAGGAACAAAGATTTGAAGTAACTTTCTCAAGGTCATTATGTCTGTTCATGTCTGAAATAGATTTGAACCCAGCTTTTCCTAACTCCATGTCTCATGTTATATACTATTACATGTCACAATATTGTTTTATGAGTTTGTATCAGGCTGCTGTCCAACAGAGCCCGAATTTCAATTTTCTCATCTATAAAATGAGGGGTCTGGATCAGGTAGTTTTTAAATGATTCATTTTGCTTCAACAATTGATGTCTTCATGATCTAGTGACAGGGTACTCCTCAAGATGCATTTGTCCTATTATTGTACTGCTCCAGAAATTAGTTGCTGGGGATCTAAATTAGTGACTTCAGCTCAGACCAAGAGATCCTTCCCTCCTTCAGCCCAAGGGCTCCCTCATAGCTTTCACATGTTGTCAAAAAGGAATCCTGGCCCAATGGGGAAACATAATGGCTCACTTAAGGTTCCTGTGATTGACAGCCAATGGGGAGCATCTGCTTGCATCATCAGGTACTCCAGGGAGGCTTTCATGTTTGAAATGGTTCTAATGTGACAGGTCTTTCAAGTGATTAAAGACAAATCTTTAAAAATCACTGACTTCTTTTCAAGCTCTCGAGACATTTGTAACAGCTGTTCAAGTCTTTGCTTCAGTAACAATTTTCTGGAGTTTAGGTTCTCCATTCTTTTCCCTTATTCCATAGCTATTCATGCTTAAACCCCCAGTTACCTATGACTCGTTTTTGGAAAATGTGGTAGCTCAGAAGAGAGAATCAATTATAATTTTTGGTGACTTGGAGAAGTCATGGTTGAATATGAATAGTTCTCAAGAGACAAGATCTGGAATGATTTTATTACTGGTTATCTTCCATGATTTCAAATTACTGAGTCATTAATAGCCACCATTGTTCAAAGACTAGGGAGCCACATAGTCTTAGAAAACTTTTGGACCTAAACTTGTATTTTGATGATGAGGAAGAATTTTACAAAATTCTGATAGACTATCAGGAGCTGAAAGATAACTTAATAGATCAATTATCACCTGAATTTATAACCCTGCCCTGAGCCGCTTATTGTGTAAATATAAGTTACTTAAATTTCTAAGCCTTCATTTCCCCATCCACAAAAAAATAGGAAAATAATCTTTATTCTGCTCATTAATATTATTATTATTATTACTAGAAAATTATGTTTAAAATTTGAAAATATAATAGAAACAGAAATTGCTATTTTTCTCATCTTATTCAATGAATTTCAGATAGAAATGGTCTTGGGACAAGTCATTGGAACAGTATTAGGTGGACTACTGCAAAGGTGATGAAAATTATTATTTGCAGAGTTGAATGAAAGCATTAATGTATAAAACTTATTCTCGTTAGGTTTACTGAAAGCATATTCAGTACAGCTCTAGTTACAGAAAGGACAGAGGGAATAATATGCACTTCATGGTTTCCCCACATGATTTTAATTTCTTTTGCTAGGTTTCTAGATTTAGAAAGCTTTTTATCCCACGTAGATTGGGAATTATAAATAATTGGTATGGAGACATCTATCAAAACCATAACTCTTCAGTTTTTATGAATCAGTATTTTAGCTGAACTGTTATGGGCAAAAGTTCATTCTATAATTCTATAATTCTTGTACAGTTTGTTTTTGGGCTCTCAAAGACATTTTGTTGCCTAAGTTTGTTGAGTGGGAATGCATTATTTATCTGCTTCTGAGGTAGAATTCTGCCTACCTGGTTGTGTCTTGAAAGGTATTTGCTAGGTTGTATCTTTTTTTGCCTCTAAGAGATACACTGTTCAGTTTTTACTATTGTATTTCATAATCTTTATTGATCCATAAATCCATATTGCTTAAGTATTTTTCTTTTATAATTCTGAGTGGTAATTATTTAATCTTGAATTATGACAAGAAATACTCCATTTCTCAACATAAATACTGATAACTCAGCTGTGTTTCTTTAATGCCTTTTTGTCAGCATATTTTGGGATTGCAGGTTGAGCTTCTTGTGAATGTCACCCAAGGAATACCTTGGATTCAACTCTTGGATCTAAGACTTCACCTAGGAACAAAATGCTTTTAGTTACATTAGAAAATTCAAAATGGTGTTTGTTTTGTGTATATACCTCTTGCGATATTATCCTTATTATTGGTCAGTACAGTGATTTCTGCTTACTCCAAAAGTACTTATATGATTTCTGACTTGTTTATTATGTGCCATGAGAATGCCTATCAATCTTCTTCCATTATATCAAGGAAGTTTTAATTTTTCTGTAGCTACCTCAGGTTAATCAGCCATGTATTTCATTAATATGTTTTGTTAAAATATTTTAGCAGCTACCTATGAATAGCAAAGACAGATTTAGAGTCAGGAAGATCTGAGTTGAAATCCTACTTCAGACACTTATTAGCTATCTGACCCTGGGAAAATCAATTAATCTCTCAGCCTTTGTTTCTTCCTTTGTAAAATGGGTATACTATAGTTGTGGTGAGGATCAAATAAGTTAAGAAATGCAAAACACACTGCAAATCTTAAAGCAATATGTTAATTGCAGCCACTCTACACTATTGTTATTAAGGTACTTTCCAAATCTGTTACGATTATTTTATAGTTACAAAAATGTACATTCCTATTATTGATTATTTGAAATATGTTTTATCTATTCAGCTTTAATTTCAATATGCCAATAAGTTTCTCAGCAAAATTTAATTCCTTTTTTTTAAATTTTAAACATTATTTTATTTGGTCATTTCCATACATTATTCACTGGAAACAAAGATCATTTTCTCTTCCTCCCCTCCCCCCCTCCCACCACCTTTCCCTCCCCCATAGCTGATGCACTATTCCACTGGTTATCACATGTGTTCTTGACTCGAACCCATTTCCCTGTTGTTGGAATTTGCATTATAGTGTTCATTTAGAGTCTCTCCTCAGTCATAGCAAAATTTAATTCTTAATAGTTTTATATTCACTATGTCTAACCTTGAGAAAACTGAGGCATTTTTATTTACTACTGTGTGTTTTTTAAATGGCTCTGAACCCTGGGAGACTACATCTCCCAGGACTCTCTATCCCAACTTCCTCAGACACCTCCCACTTCCTTGGTGGGAGGTATCTGAGAAAGTATAAAAGAATAGAGAAGCATGGGTTTTGCTACCTTTTCTGCAGAAGAGACTTTTGCCCAGAAATACTCCCCTCCCCCCGACTTGAAATCTAATTTTCTCTAACCTTTCTAGACCTTTATTTTCAGAGCAAAAATAAACCTATCTAAAGATCCCTGAAGTCTGGCCTGATTTAATTTAAATCCCTATCATAATTATAGCTATAAAGAAAAGCCCACTCAATTTCCCTACCAGAGAAGGTAGGGGGACCCCCACTACCTTCTTTTCACTACCTTTCCCCTCCATTTCTACTTCTTTAACATGTTTATTTTGTATTACTTTATATTAGCCTTTTAAAAAAATATATAGGGGGAGCTCGATGACTAAGTGTTTTGAGAGCCCATTTTTTCCATCAACATACTACCTTTATTTATTTGTTCACTTTCAACTCCAGATTCATGTTTGAAACCCCTAGTCTCTATTTTATACATTTATGATTTTACATTTATCAAGTTTAAATATTTTTATGATTATTAGAGAAAGATTCTAGGAGAACATGATATGTAATATGTATTTTGGTGGAGCTGAAGAGATATCCACTTTCAACAAATGACAATTTAGATATTTTGGATCTACTCCCTCTTTACTTAGAAGTCATACATACAATAGTTCCATTTGTGAGAGATAAAAATGGACTTGGAGCAGCTGGGTGACTCAGTGGATTGAGAACCAGGTCTAGAGACAGGGGGCCCTGGGTTCAAATATGGCCTGAGATACTTTCTAGCTGTGCGATCTCAGGCAAGTCACTCGACCCCCATTGCCTATCCCTTACCACTCTTCTGCCTTGGAACCAATTCACAGTATTGACTCAAAGATAGAAGGTAAGGTTTTTTTTTTTTTTTTAATGGACTTAAAATTGTAACTTTGAATAATGCCATAGTAGATATCAATTGTTGTTGACATCATGATTTGGCATCCTTTAATTAGAGAAAAGTTTTCCATGTGGACATCAAATATTCTAGCATTTTTACTACATTTGGATCTTTTTATATATTTACAATATATGAATAAAACATACAGAACAGAACTAAAAGCTTTGTGATAATCAATAAAGGCAGTGTAAGTGTTATTGTGCTTTTGGGTGGCTTGTTCAATAATTACCTAATCTATATTGAATTGCTTTTTATATTCTTAGACTTCTTGGTACAACTTTCTCTTCTCAGTCAATATATCTTTTTTCTTATAAATAAAAGTTTATAGAATATTTTTGTGATACAAACTGTGAAATCTTTGTTTATGAAATACATAAACATGTGATTGACTTGTATTTGGAGGAATTACTGGTATTCTCATGTTTTGTAGCATATATGTATTGTTTTATGTTTTAAAAATATGAGTTCTGGCGTGAAAAAGAAAAGTTGGTAAAATGAGGTGATTTTGATTAATGTACACCTCAGAAGTTTTTGAGACAGTAATTATAGATTTTAGCCAGTCCAACCACTTTCTAATTGGGCATAAAAGCTAGAGCTTTAGCCATCTCCTTTAATAAAGGAATGAAAGAATGAATGAACTAACTAATGGATGATTAAATGAATAATTGACAAAATATTTATTAAGCACTTATGTGCAATACAGTGCTAAAGTGCTGGATATACAAATGTCCTTCTCTAGAGGAGCTAATATTGAATGAAGACAGTATATTTAGGTTTTAGTTGGCAGTCATATGGAAAAGTTTCAACTTTTATAGGGTTTTGTGGTGATACAGAAGATAATGCCTCTTATTTAATGTCATTTCCACAGATAAAAGTGGTATCAATTTCTGATGAAGAACTTTTTGACAATATTTAAGGTTTTGGCAGCAAAACTTTCTTTACTGGGTCTTCAGTAGTTGTGGCTTCAGTACCGGTAGGAATAATGACCAGAATGCATCTCCCCAAGGGTTTTTTTTTTTTTGTTTTTTTTTCCAGGATGATGGCTGAGGGCACTGGGCTGGAAGCACGGATATTCTAGAGGCTCTTGTGTTCAGGTTCCTATGATGTCTCCATCAGTATCTGTGGGAAAATCATAGTCAAGGAGGTGATATCTGACTTGACTTGCCACATGCTGCCTCTCATGTCCCCCTCAAGGTGCCATGCTAGTTCAGTCATTCTGGTTTGTCTGCCTTTTGTGTGACCATTGGCTGGCATTTGATGAAGACGACTGATCCCTTGTCCACAGGAATTGCTTCACTGACAAAGGCTGTGAGGAGTAGATTGGAAATAAAACTGGTGCTCTTAGAGGAGAAGTAGCCACTCCGGTATCTCCTGTGGCTGTCTAACTGCTGGTGGTAGTTGGCAATTGTAGTTAATAACGATGAATGATTTATTCATCCTCCCCAAATGATTTCTCCTGGTGGGGAGCTGGAGACAGCTCACATCAGCTCATAATAGGAACTGTCATATTTTTAGTATGAACATTCATACCTCAGAAATCAGCAAATGCAGATTTTTAATTTTTCTTGATTTTCTAAATCTAAGAAAATGATATAGAATGGGTAAATAACAGATTAAACTTAAAAGAGTATCATATACATTCTTTCAAGAGATCTAGTTCTTAACCCTTTACCTACACCCTCCTGATTTCTTCCCTCAATATCTGTGGGGAAATGGAAGCAGGTCACATGGTCTGAGGATATGAGGAAATTATTATTAACTAGGTTCTTTTTTTTTTTAACTCTTACCCTCTGTCTTAGAATTGATAGTTTGATTATGTGGCATAAGAGCATTAAGGGTTAGGCAATTGGGATTAAGTAACTTTCCCAGAACCATACAGTAAGAAAAATCTCTGTGGTCAAATTTGAACCCAGGTTCTCCTAACTCTAGACCTGGGCCTCTAGACACTGTGTTATTTATTATTATTATTATTATTATTATTATTTTATTTTGTCAATTTCAAACATTATTACTTGGTTACAAAAATCATATTCTATTCCTCCCTCCCCTCCCCCTGCCCTTCCCATAACCAACATGCAATTCCACTGGGTATTACATGTGTCCTTGATGAGAACCTATTTCCATGTTGATGATGTTTGCACTAGGATGTTCCTTTAGGGTCTATATCCCCAGTCATATCCCCCTCCACCCATGGATTCAAGCAGTTGTTTTTCTTTGGTGTTTTTAATCCCAGTTTTTCCTCTCAATGTGGATAGTGTTCTTTCTCAGAGATCCCTCTGAGTTGTTCAGGATCACTGCATTGCCACTAATGGAGAAGTCCATGACATTCGATTGTACCAGAGTGTATCAGTCTCTGTGTACAATGTTCTCCTGGTTCTGCTCCTCTCGCTCTGTATCAATTCCTGGAGGTTATTCAAGTTCCCATGGAATTCCTCCAGTTTATTATTCCTTTGAGCACAATAGTATTCCATCACCAACAGATACCACATTTGTTCAACCATTCCCCAATTGAAGGGCATCCCCTCATTTTCCAATTTTTTGCCACCACAAAGAGTGTAGGTATAAAAATTCTTGTACATGTATTTATTAGCTCTTTGGGGTACAAACCCAGCAGTGATATAACTGGACTAAAGGGCAGACAGTCTTTTAGTACCCTTTGAGAATAGTTCCAAATTGCCCTCCAGAATAGTTGGATAAATTCACAACTCCACCAGAAATGAATTAATGTCCCAACTTTTCCACATCCCTTCCAACATTACTTTCCTTTGATGTCATGTTATCCAATCTGCTAGGTATAAGGTGGTAACTAAGAATTGTTTTGATTTGTATTTCCCTAATTAGAAGAGATTTAAAATATTTTTTCATGTGCTTATTAATAGTTTTGATTTATTTATCTGAAAATTGCCTATTCATGTCCCTTGTGCATTTATCAATTAGAGAATAGCTTGAATTTTTAGAGAATTGATTTAGCTTTTTGTAAATTTGAGTAATTAGACATTTGTCAGAGGTTTTTGTTATGAAGATTGTTTCACAATTTGTTATTTTCCTTCTAATTTTGATTACGTTGGTTTTGTTTGTACAAAAACTTTTTAATTTGATGTAATCAAAATTATTTATTTTATATTTTGTGACTTTTCTAAGTCTTACTTGGTTTTAAAATCCTTCATTTCCCAAAGGCCCGACATGTATACTATTCTGTGTTCACCTAATTTACTTATAGTTTCCTTCTTTATGTTCAAGTCATTCACCAATTCTGAGCTTATCTTGGTGTAGGGTGTGAGGTGTTGATTCAAACCTAATCTCTCCCACACTGTCTTCCAATTTTCCCAGCATTTTTTATCAAATATTGGATTTTTGTCACAAAAGCTGGGATCTTTGGGCTTGTCATAGACTGTCCTGCTGAGGTCACTTACCCCAAGTCTATTCCACTGATCCTCCTTTCTGTCTCTTAGGCAGTACCATACTGTTTTGAAGACCACTGTTTTATAGTATAGTTTGAGATCTGGTACTACAAGGCCACCTTCCGTCACATTTTTTTTTTTCATTATTTCCCTGGATATCCTTGATTTCTTGTTCTTCCAAATGAACTTTGTTATGCTTTTTTTTTCTAATTCAGTAAAAAGGTTTTTTGGTAGTTCAATGGGTATGGCACTAAATAAGTAAATAAATTTGGGTAGGATGGTTATTTTTATTATGTTAGCTCGTCTTACCCATGAGTAGTTAATGTTTTTCCAATTGCTCAAATCTAGTTTTAGTTATGTGGAAAGTGTTTTGCAGTTGTGTTTATATAATTCCTGTGTTTGTCTCAGCAGGTAGGTTACTAAGTATTTTATATTGTCTAGGGTGATTTTAAATGGAATTTCTCTTTCTAATTCTTGCTGCTGAGATGTGTTGGAGATATAGAGAAATCCTGATGACTTATGTGGGTTTATTTTGTATCCTGAAACTTTGCTAAAGTTGTTGATTATTTCCACTAACTTTTTAGTTAAATTTAACTTTAGTTAAATTTAAAAAAGTTAAAAAAACAAAAAGGGATAGCTTGGAATCCTCATTGCCATTTTTAAAACCTTCAGTTTCTTTTTCTTCTCTAATTACTACTGCTAATGTTTCTAGTACAATGTCAAATAGTAGAGGTGAAAATGGGCATCCTTGTTTAACTCCTGATCTTATTGGGAATGCTTCTAGTTTATCTCCATTGCAGATGATTTTGGCTGATGATTTTAGATAAATACTGTTTATTATTTTTAGGAAAGACCCTTCTATGCCTATACTTTCTAGTGTTTTCAATAGGACTGAGTGTTGTATTTTGTCAAAGGCTTTTTCTGTATCTATTGAGATAATCATGTGATTTTTGTTGGTATCTTGTTGATGTGGTCAATTATGTGGATGGTTTTCCTAATATTGAACCATCTTTACATTGCTGGTATAAATTTCACCTGATAAATGACTGAAAAATGAGAAACCTGCCCTCCCTAATTTGTTAATATATGAATTCAAGGATATAAATTTTCCCCTGAGTACCTCTTTGGCGGCATCCCATAGATTTTGAAAGGATGTCTCATCATTGTCATGAAATTATTAATTATTTCTATGATTTGTTTTCTAATTAACTGATTTTGGAGAATCATATTAATAAATTTCCAACTAATTTTTAATTTGGCTCTCCATGTACCCTCACTGATCATTATATTTATTGTGTTATGATCTGAAAAGGTTACATTTATGATTTCAGCTTTTCTGCATTTGATTTCCATGTTTTTATGACCTAGTACATGGTCAGTTTTTGTGAATGTACCATGTGCTGCTGAAAATAAGGTGTATTCCTTTTTGTCACTATTTATTTTTCTCCATATATCTATTAACTATTTTTTCTAAGATTTCATTGACATCTTTTACCTCTTTCTTATTTATTTATTTGATTTGATTTATGTAAATTTGATAGCAGTAGGTTCAGGTCTCCCACTAGTATAGTTTTGCTATCTATTTCCTCCCTCAACTCTACTAGTTTCTCCTTTAGAAATTTGGATGCTGTACCCTTTGGTGCATACATATTGAATACTGTTATTTCCTCATTGTCTATATTCCCTTTTATCAGTATGTATTTACCTTCCCTATCCCTTTTAATCAGTTCTATTTTTACTTTGGCTTTGTCAGATATCATGATACAACTCCTGCTTTCTTTATCTCAGTTGAGGCTCAATAGGTTTTGCTCCAACTTTTAATTCTAATCTTGTGAGTATCTACTCGCCTCAGCTGTGTTTCTTGTAGACAACATATGGTAGGATTTTGCCTTCTAATCCATTCTTGTATTTGTTTTCATTTTATGTGTGAGTTCATCCCATTCACATTCAAAGTTATGACTGTCACTTGTGTATTCCTCAGCATTTTGATATCCTCTCCTAGTTCTGTCCTTTCTTTTTTGCTATATCCGTTTAAACCAGTGGTTTACTTTCAATCAATCCCCCAATCCCCTCCCTTAATAGACTTCCTTTTCTGGCCCCTCCTTTTTTGTTCCCTTCTTGTTTTTTTAGGACCTGTTAAGTTCCCTGCCCCCTCTCTTTCCCTCCATTTTTGTACTCCTTTTCCCCCTACCACCCTTAGTTTTCCCTTCTAACTTTCTTGGTAGGATAAGATATAATTCAAGACTCCAATGGATCTAAATGCTCTTCCCTCTCAGAACTGATTTCACTGAGAGTAAGGTTTAAGTATTGCCTATTAGGACTCTCTTCCTCTCCTTCTTATAAGAGTATCTCCTCCCTCTCCCCTTCCCATCCATATCTTTGTGTGATAAAGATTATCCTATTTATTTTATTTCTTTAAGTATCTCTTGGTGCCATCTTCAATTCCCCCCTTCCTTTTTCTTTTCTTGCACATCATCTTATAGCACTTAATACCCCAATCTCTTCATATGAATGAGCCTTCTAATTACTATAATAGTGAATATAATTTTTGAGAGTTACAAATAACATTTCTCCATATATTAATATATATAATTTGATCTGATTGTAGCCCTTAATGAAGAAAGTTTGAATAAAAAAACATTTTCCCCTTTTCCCTCTCTGTCTTATTTACCTTTTCGTGTTTCTCTTGATCTTTGTGTTTGGATATCAAACTTTCCACTTAGTTCTGGTCCTTTCATTACAAATACTTGGACATCTTCTATTTTTGTTGAATGCCCATACTTTCCCCTGGAAGTATATAGTCAGTTTTGATGGATAGGTGATCCTTGGTTGAAGACCCAATTCTTTGCTTTTCTGAATATCATGTTCCAAGCCTTGTGGTCTTTAGTGTGGAAGTTACCAGGTCTTGTGTGATCCTGACTGGTGCTCCTTGGTATCTGAATTGTCTTTTTTTGGCTTCTTGGAGAATTTTCTCCTTATCTTGAAAGCTCTTGAATTTGGCAATTACATTCCTGGGAGTTGTCTTTTGAGGATTTAGTATAGATGGTGTTCTATGAACTCTTTCAATATCTATTTTGCCACCTTGTTCAAGAACATCAGGGCAGTATTCTTGGATGATTTCTTGTAGTATGATGTCAAGATTTCCATTCATTTGTGGCTTTTCAGGTAGACCAATGATTCTCAAATTGTCTCTCTTTGCTCTGTTTTCCTGATCTGTCACCTTGTCAGTGAGATGTTTTATGTTTTCTTCTATTTTGTCAGTCTTTTGCCTTTACTTTATTAATTATTGCTATTTTGCAAGATCGTTGTCTTCCAGTTGCCTAATTCTGGTCTTTAAAGACTGTTTTTCCTTTTCAGTTTGGTCTGTCCTGTTTTTTGTGACTTCCAGCTGTTTCTCCAGTTGGGAGTTCTTGTCCTTTAAACTGCTATTTTCTCTTTGAACTATTTCCCACCTTTATTGTCAGAAGGCTTCCATCTTTTTGAGAAGCTCCAATTTTAATTCTTCAGGAGCTTGTGGACAATTTCCAGTTTTATGGAAGGTTTTGGGTTTATTTGAATTTCCTCCTCTATTTCCTCTATAGCCTGGGATTTTCCTCCATAAAAATTTTCCAGGCTAAACCCCCTCTTCTTATTCATTCATTCATTCATTCATTCATTCATTCATTCATTTATTTGTTTGTTTGTTTATTTATTTATTTGTTTGTTTTGGGTGGAGGGAGGTTGTTGTTCCTGGGCACAATTTGCCATCACTGTGGAGGTTTTTCCTTCCTGTTTTAGTCAGAAATCTGTGTGAGATGGGCAGGCTCTCTGTGTATGGAGCTAAAGAGCAAGGATTTTGCCTGAGGCAAGCTCTTGAATCTCTGCCTCTCCTGCTGTTTGCTGCCCTTCTCTGTGCTATCTTCCTGCAAGTGCCCACAGTCTATGCTCTTCAGCCAGCTGGGGTTTCAGGTGTAGCTTCTCTCATCAGTAGATCTTTGTTGGTCTTAGTCAGCTTCCAAGGATCTAGAGGTGCCCCTTACTCACTCTAGAGGTGCCCCTCATTCACTCACTGATTCTGGTCTGTGCTGGCTCTGACTCTGGTTCTGTAGGTGGGGTGGGGGAGATTAGATCAGCTCACATTTTGGTTGGAGCTTTTTCACCCCCTAATAGTATGGAAATGCCCAAATCCCAAGTACCTTCAATGCTGCACGCTAATGTAGAGTCCCTTTCTTATTATTAATTTGGACTTTTTGGTCTTTTGAGGTAGTCTATATCAGTAGGTGCTGAGGAGAGGACAAGTCTTGTGTCTAGACTGCTGCCATGTTTACCCAGAAGTACAACACTGTGTTATTTAGCTGTTCCACCCAATCATTTTATTCTCAGAGACATGGACTATTTCCATCAGGTCTGAGGGAAAATAGTAGTCAAGATGATGGTGGTGGTGGTGACTTTACTTGCTTGGTATATGCTTCTTCATGATTTTCTCTCATGGTGCTTGATGATTCAGCAGGAGTAGTTTGCCTGCCCATAACTTAACTGTTCTATTGCTTATTATATTAATGGAATGAAAGCCTTTTGGTTTTTATTCTCATTTAATTCATTTCAAATGTTTGTTGTATTTTGTTTTTTGTGACCATAAAGATGACCGACTGTGGGACAAATAATTTAAGTTGCCAAAATGAAAACAGTTTTATTAGCACTCACAGAAGACTGCTCATTTATGGTAATTTTAGATTCGTAGAGTCCAAATTTGTTTTTTACTTATTCATTCTTTGTTTAGTTTTTAGAATATTTCAGGACTGTTTAGACTACACAGGCTATCAGTAGCATTCTGTGGTAACTTAGGATAGATAAGTAAGGCATTTCATAGAAGAGGGAGAGATGGAGTGAGAGGGAAAATAAACAAAGAATAAAGAGGGATTGGAGAGGAAAGTATGCCATGGAGCTGTCAGGGTTTGTTCTCAGAATGAGAATATATTCCCTTTTCAAAGTGAGCAAAGAGGAGGGAAAAATTCTTTTACAATTGTTAAAAGAGTCCATTTGATCTAAGAAGGTAGGGTTGAAGTCCTCATTTAGATAGAACAGTCAGGTCAGCCACGTCTCATTACTCTCCAGACTTTAATCTGAAATCCCTCTACCACTCTCCAGTTCAATACCTGGAAGCTTCCTTAAAGTTTAGGGTTAGGGTTAGAATTTAGGGTCAGGGTTACAGTTCCTATTCATATATTGAAAGAACCCTGTGCCCAGGATGTATTAAAGATACTTAAAAATTATTCAGGAGAGATAATTTCAGAGACAAATGCTCAAGAAAGCTTTTATACCTTAGAAATAAGCAAATGCTAAAAATTGAGATGATTTATTATTTTTTTGATTGTCTAAATGTAAGAAAATGATGGAGTTAAATGTTAATAATGCAAATTAAACATTAAAGCATGTCATGTACCACCACTCCCCTTTTTTATTAGAGAGTTAGTCATTAAATAGTTACTACTTGAACACAACTGCCTCAACGCCTCCCTGGAAAAAGAGATTTATAAAATTTCAGTTATAAAATGAGGGGGATTTTGAAGAATACATGTTCTTTAAGCAGAGACTTCTTCATTTTCATCTTTATCTTCAGTGCCTGGTCCACAATAAACATTTAATAGATCCTTGACAATTAATTGACAAACAACTGTGACAGTTAATTTTCAAGGGCCCTAAGGGACTTTAAGCCCTATGAACCTGTAATATAATTCAATCTTTATTTTTTTCCTAAGAAAAAACTCAGCCCCAGAGAGATTACCCCCCAAATGATACAGTTACTAAGTAACATGAAGATGAGTGATCTTAATCTCATATAACTGCTACTAATAATTTTTTCACTGTCTGCTTAATTCTCTTCTTCACTGAATTCCCTAATATATGATCATTCTAAAAATTCAGTCATTTTCAGTCATGTATACTTACTCTTCATGACACCACTTGGGGTTTTCTGGGCAAGGACACTGGAGCAGTTTGCCATTTCCTTCTCCAGCTAATTTTATAGATGAGGAAACTGAGGCCAACAGGGTCACACAGCTAGTAAGTGTTTGCGGTTGGATTTGAACTTAGGAAGATGAGTGTTGCTGTCTCCAGCGCCTCCATAGTATCCACTGTCCCACCTAGCTACTCACTACATGCATAATCCTATGTCTTTAGGCTGTTGATGATACAAAGATGTAAAAAGTGTGGTCCCTAATGCTCTAATAGTTTGCAATATATTTGGGCAGAAAAGATATAGATGCCTAAAAAGTTAAATACCAGTATAATACATCAATAGGAGAGATGTCAAACGTCTTTAAATAATTAAATGATTAAATGACTCAAGCACCAGAAAACAGGTGCAGAAACAGGTGGAAATGGGTGAACTGAATATTGCAGAATGCTGCTTGTTACTAAATTGAGTGGCTATGACAGGTAAGAGATTGTGGAGATTTTGGAAGTGCCAAAGGGAACTCACAGGGAGCTGGTAACTAACAGAACAAGGTACCCAAGAAGAGAGGGTGAGGAATGGTATTTTTGATCTCAGATGTCTGCATCAGAACACGGAGCATGGGAAATAAAGTAAACTTGAAGTGTTTAGAAAGGAGGAAATTACAATCCTATTGATTTTCAATATAACTTAAAAAACATTTATTTACCACCTTTTATGTGCCAGGCACCAGAACTACAAAGGTGAAAAATGATACTGTGCTACTCCTTGAAAATTGTACGACCTCATAGGCAATGTGGATGGGTGAATAATTCTGCGTGGGTCAAAAATAAGGACTCTAATGCCATTTAAGAGTATTTACCAAGTTCCAATTCTGCTCCACTTAGACTACTGCTTTATTCAATGTCCTCAGATTTCCTTCCATAGGATGTTGGGACACTAAACAGGCCCTACCAAGCCAAAAGAATAACTGCTTTTTGAATGAAAGAACTGAATTTTTTTCTCTTGTTGCATCTGTATCACTGGACTTAGCATAGTGCCTAGAACCTGAGAAATGATTAAGGCTGCATGTTGAAAGAATGGAATAAGTGTCTCTCCTAGCATCTTACTTCTTGCTTTTATAATGATGGATCCATATCCCAGTTAAGTTCACATGACCTGATCAAAAGTTCCATTTGATATATTAGGTGATTAGGATTAAAGAGGAACAGAAAAGTGTATAAAAGAAATATGTCCACTATGCAATGCAGCACTGAAACAAACTTACCTATTTGAACTTAAAGTCTCTGGGGACTAACTTGCTCCAGGATTTCATTTTTGAAAAGATGTAGTGAGACAAACACTTGGAAATCTGAAAACATTATAAAAATTGACCTCTTGTGCATGATTATTTGGATTTTTTACATCAGCATTGCCCTCCCCACCCCTTCCCTAAATTCAAATTAGAAAAGTATGTATTCCACCAGAATTATATTCTGCCATACAACCTCTCCTTCCCTATTGACTCAACTCTGCTTCCTGAACAGACAAATGGAATACCCTGGAAAACAATCATTTTTCACCTTGCAAAACTTACTCTGAGACGATCAGCAAGCTTTCTAATTTGGGGCTGTATCTTAGAAATTGCTCACTCTTTCCCTTTGGAAGAAAATGGGGAAATTGTTTACAATTGTAAGTTTGGGGGATGGAGTTTGTGATTGAACCAATTTTTTGCACCATTCCATTTACCCCTATGCCTTTATATGACAAAAATAGCTTCATTGGATCAATTAGTAAATCAAGTTTTTAAAACAAAATCTAGATACATCTGTTGAATCATCATATCAAAGGCTTTATACTAGGTACAAAAAAGTCATTGATCATTTGGAAAGTCTCTGGAAGAAATGGAGTGCCATCAAATGTTTTCAACCTGAAGATAAGAACACCTATTAGTTTAATGTTAGAAGCTTTCTAGACATTGACAATGAATCATCGACAGGGACAAAGATCACCATTCTCAGCTTTGGTCCACCCCTTAGCCAGAGAAAGACTTTGTGAAACTTGAAAGGCTGGAGGATTTGGAATTTTCACCAATATCCCATCAGAATAGCAGAGGCTAGTTATAATGTCCAGTGTCTACATTAAAAGACAAAACAAACAAACAAACCCCTCCCCCCAAAAAACTAGAGCCACAGAGTAAAGCAGATGTAAAACTGCAAGGAGCCTAGTAGAAAGATATAATGTGCCTAATGAGAATTTCATGAATACAAATTTAAATAAATTTAAAGTCCAGTAAAAGACTCCAAGAAATCAGAAGCTGTGTGTTACTCCTTGGTAACATATGTTTTCTAAGTTTGAACCCAATTTTTCCTGGACTCTGTATTTACTAGTGAGAGAGTGCATCAAAACTTTTTGGGGAGATAGCAAAAGCTACAGTAGTACATATCCCTTTCTAGAGGCTAATTAAGCCTGATTGACTAATTTCCACAAGTTCATAATCATAGAAGGAAGCATATTGTGAATGCATACTTATAGTTTCTATAGTTTCTCCTAGTCCATCAGCAGCCTTTCTCTGGGGACCCAACATTCCATTATGAATAGGGACTGGGAGAATAGTTCCTATACAAGGAATAATGGGGGGTAAAAAGGATCTAGATTTTGCATCTAGAGAATTGAGCTCAAAAATAATATTTGTGACTTGCAATTTTTATTGAACAACTTATGGCACTCTCACATTATTTCTTAATCTAAAAAGTGATGAGTTTAGATTGTTTTCTTTAAGGTCCTTTCTAGCTACCTCAATCAGGGGCATCATGATAATGTATATATAGGGATTGCTGAACTTAACATCAAAATCAATTTTTAAAATATATTTTTACTTATTTCATCAAATATTTCCCAACTACATTTAAATATTTTTAACATTCATTAAAACTATTTTGAGTTCCAAATTATCTCCTTCTCACTTCTGTCTCTTTTACACCTTGAGAAGGCAAAGAATATAATATAAATTATAAATATATATATAAAATCATACAAAATAAATTTCTATATTAACCATATTGCAAAAGAAAAAATACACCCAAAGAGGAAAAATAAAGTTAAAAAAATGGTTCTTTAATCACCATTCAGAGTTAATCAATTTTCTCTCTGGTGGTGGATAACATTTTTCATTAAGAGTCCTTTGGAACTGTCCTGTCTTGACTTGATGAAAATAGCTAATTGTTACAATATCCTTGTTCTAAATTTTTCTCTTAATTCTGAACACTCTTAATCAGTTCCTATGTTTTCCCAAGGTTTCTTAAAGCCATTCTGCTAATCATTTCTTATAGCATAATAGAATTTTATCACAATCACATACCACAGCTGATTGACCATAAACATACACACACACACACACACACACACACACACACACACACACACATACACATTTCTTTTTGTACTAATTAGTCTTTTTGGGAGCCAAGAATACAAAGAAAAGGTGAGAACTCATCTTAGCGCTAAACAGTTTCAAAATAATACCTCAAATTGAATTCTGGAGCAGTGGAACCAATAAAAGGTCAGGGAGAAACCAGTTTTCTAAGCCAAGACAACTTAGGATATTGGCAGGAAAAGTCTGTCTCATTATAGTATACAGTGTAGTGTAGGTCAAGTTGTGGCAAGCCAGTAGCAGGCTTTGGAGGAGACTGCATCAATGTCATAGTAAGTTACTATGGAAATGGGGAAGATCATGACATAAACCCAGAGGAGAAAGAAAATGAAATCAAAACAGCTTAATGCAAAGTTACAAGGAAAAAATGTGAATTGGATATAAGCCCCAAAGGAATTCTTGGAAGAATTTAAGAAGGATTTAATAAATCAAATAAGAGAGGTAGAGGAAAAAATGGGAAGAGAAATGAGAGCAATGTAAGAAATTTATGTAAAGAGAGTCAATAGCATGGTAAAAGAGACACAAAAAATAATGAAGAGAATAATAGCTTTAAAATAAGAGTTGGCCAAAGAAGCACAAAAATTTACTGAAGGGAACTCTCTAAAGAGCAGACATGGCCAAAAATGGGGGGGAAATGTACAAAAAATCACTGTAGAAAAGAACTTCTTAATAAGTAGAATTGGTCAAACAGGAAAAGGTATAAAAGCTCACTGAGGAAAAAAGCATCCCTGAAAATTAGAATGGGCAGGTAGAAACCAATGAGTATAAGAGACACTGAGAAACAATAGGAAAAAATCAAAAGAATATAACTCTTGGGAAAATCTTGAAATATATAATTGGGTAAATAACCAACTTGAAAATGTTTCATGGAGAAAGATTTTAAAAATTAAATATTGGGAAAATTAAGGTGTTAATGCACTGTTGGTGGAACTGTGAAGTGATACAACCATTTTGGAGAGCAATTTAGAACCATTCCCAAAGATTCAGAAAACTGAATACCCTTTGATCCAGCTATAATACCACTACTAGCTCTGCATCTAAAGAGATCAAAGATAGGAGGAGAGAACTTACTTATACAAATATGTTTATAGCAACTCTTTTTGTAGTGGCAAAGAATTGGAAACTGAAGCGATGTTCATCAATTGTTGAATAAGCTGTAGTATCTAATTGTGATAAAATACTATTCCATCTTAAGATATAATGAATGGCATGATCACAAAAAAACAAAAAAACAAAAAACTTGGAAATATTTATTTGAAGTAATGTAAAGTGAAGGTTACAGAACCAAGAGAACATTGTGCACATCAACACCAATAATGTACAATGATCAACTGTGAATGACAACTATTATCATCAATACAATAATCAAGACAACTCCAAGAGGCTCATGAGAAAAAAGTCCATCCACAACCACAGAAGGAACAGATGAAGTCTAAATGCAGATTAAGGCATATCATTCATCATTTTATTTCCTCTGATTTTTTTCTCTAGTGTAAGCAATATGGGTTTCCTTTCAAGATAGAGTGAACATGAAAATATGTATAATATGATAACACATTTATATCCTGTATCATATAATCTACTGTCATGGGGAGGAGGGTGAGAAGGAATAAGAGAACATGGGTTGCAAAATATAAAAAATTAATATTAAAAATTGTAACTACATATAATTGTATAAAAATATAATATAAAAGTAAAAAGATATATATTGGACTACATGAAAATCACAATTAAAAAAGAGCCTAAATATCATATTTTAAGGAATCATTAAGGAAAATTTCCAGTATTCTTAAGAGAGGAACATAGGGATTGAAAGAACCAACCAATCACTTCCTGAAAGAGATCTCAAAATGAAAACTCTGAGGAATATTATAGAAAAATTCCAGAACTCTCAGATCAAGGGAAAATATTGCAAGTAGCCAGAAAGAAACCATTCAAATACTGTAGAGCTTCAATCCATATAGCACAATATCAAGAAGCTTCTACATTAAAGGATCAGAAGTTTTGGTATCTGATATTCTAGAATTCAAAGGAGCTAGGATTACAACCAACAATAACATACTGAAGAAAAAAAGAACACTGAATATAATCATTCAGAGGAAAAAAAGGATAGTGAATGAAACAGATGAATTTCAAGCATACCTAATTAAAAGACCAGAGCTGAATAGAAAATTTGATTTTCAAATACAAGACTGAGTAGAAGCATACAAAGGAAAATATTAAAAAGAAATCATAAGGGATTCAATACATTTAAGCTGTTTATATTTTTAGATGGGAATATTATACTTCTGACTCTTAAGAATTTTATCATTATTAGAGAACCTGGAAGTAAATTGACTAGAATATCTTATATTTTTATAATATCTACCTTTCATGTAATAATTCTTACGACCAAATTTCCCCTGAGAGCTATATTTGCTATTATATACATACATATGTATATATATTTTTTAAAGAAGTAAAACAAAGGTTAGTAATTTTAACCTATACTTCAATGACATAAGACATTGAATATGATACTCCATTTCTTTGGTTCACAATTCTGCAAAGAAGTCTCCAAAAGGAATGAATGTTGCCTTCTCTTTGGAGCCTTCTTTCAATCCAAACTTGTTTATTATAATTTCTACCTCTGATTTCTTCTACACTATTCTCTTTCTCATTGCCTTTGACATTTCATCCCTGGGTTATGAAAGTAGCTACTCATTCTAAGAAGCAAGGATTAGGAGAGAGTACATTTAAAGTTTGGGAGACACATTATTCAAAGCAAAGAGATAGAGAGTGAAAAATTATGTCCTGGGCACAATAAGTAGGCCGATTTGATCAAATTAACTGATCATGAGGGAAGTAGTATGAAATGAGAATAAAAGAGTAAGCTGGAATCAGGTTGTGAAAGACTTTAAATGACAAACAGTGTAGTTTTTGTTTTATCCTAGAGGAAATAGGGAGTCACAGGGGGCTTTAAATCAGGAATATGAAATGGTCATGCATACACTTTAGGACTACCATTTTGGCAGCTGCATGATGGGAGAAGAAAGAGATTAATGAAGAAGTTACTGAAATAGTAGAGGAAAGAGATGATGAGTGCCTGAACATACTGAGTACCCTTATGAGTTGAGAAAAGGAAAATGATTTTGTGGAAGTAGAAAATAGATGAACAAATTGAAATATGGTATACTATTTTGCTATAAATGAGGGAAACTATGGTTTCAAAAAGACATGAAAATAATTTCATGAACTAATAGAGTGAAAATGATAAGAGACAAAGTGAAAATGTGTATTTTAACATTACTATTATTAAAACAAACAATTTTAAAAGACTTAAGAATTCTGATCCACTAAATTCATTCAAGATACTAGGATTGAAACTGAGATCTATGTTTTCTGGAGAAGAAATAGCTAAAGGCTTTACTTTAATTTGAAATTGAATGTGTGAGTCTGCTTTTATGAAAAGGGCTGTAACTTAAGTCATTATAAAGGTAGTAGAACCTTTTACTCTATAAGGAAAATATATAACTTTAGCTATTCTTCTCCCACCATCAAGTCAGAAGCTGGAATCTGCCTACATGGGTCTTCTGTAGAATTTCCAACCATATTCATTGTTGTTGTATATATTTGCAGGAGAATGTGACATTTTCTTTTTAGGAAATAGTTTATTGTTACTCTTTTCATTATGATATTTCATTAAATGCCTTTGCTTTGAACAAATCATGTCATCTGGCTCCAGGACAAGATTGTGTTTCAACTAATTTTTTTTAAACAATAGAATGTAAATATATGAGTGAGAGGGGTACATGAACTATGAGTGGATTTTTGAGTGAATAATACATGTGTTGAGTACATAATATGGAGTAGATTTTCGGAGGGTGGGTCCTTCATATGCTAACCACCCTGTGAAACAGAAATGGCAAGTATTATTTTTATCTAAAAGAAAAGGAAACAGTTTTAAAAAATAGAATTCACTTGTTCATGACCTCATAGCCAGTGTCAAACCTGGTTCTCAAGCCAATGGATTCAAAGTCCATTGTTATTATTCTAACCTTCTTGTCCACAGAAGCTAATTTAAAAATAAATAATACTTTATTGTATTTTTGAAAAATTATTTTCCATCTTGAAATTTCAGTGGCTATTCATAACTTGTGTCCCATGAACAGACAATTTGGCTCTCATCTATAGGTAACAGAAGAACTAATGCCAGTAAACTATGTTTATTTCAACCCACCAAAATTATTATCTAAATATTTTTGAATATAGAACTTAATAATCAGCCTCTAAGGACTTCATTCTACAGTTCTTTATGGAGCCTCCATTTTAAATAAGGTACTCTCAATCTTCCACTCACTTTAATGTGTGAATCTCCACAATTAAAATGGAAACTATATGAGGGCACTAGGCTATCTTTTTTCTTCCCTTGTATTTGTATCCCTAAGAATTGATAGTGTCTGGCATGTAGTAAATTGATAATAAGTGCTTGATGAATTGACTTTACAAAATACTGCTAAGCAAAGGATTTATTAACCTAATTTTATTCAATAAACTTGGGCAGAAAGAATAAGATAATGGACAAGGCTAGCTGGATAACCTTGAAAAAGATTAAAAAACAAAACAAAACAAAACAAAACTTCTGGCTGTGAGCCAATTCCTTTTGGCAATAAATAGTCTCTTTCCTTTTCCTGCCTGATACTCAATATTTTGCCATTTTTTCATTATTTTGTCTTTCTCTAGAACCTTGTAGATACAGAATTTTCTAGCAGAAAATTCTGGCTTCCTAGCTAATTGATGCCTACCTACCTTTGATAGTATAAAAATAATCCAATTAGCTGACCTGAAAAAGACCCTAATCCTTCCCATTAAAATTCTTGACCATCTCCCACATTTGAGTGGGACCTTCCTGCATAGATGAGCTCCATTGTTCTTCATTTTTCAGTATTAATTAAGAGCCTGGTATAATCTGCATGGCAGGGAAGGAAGATGCCTCTTCTCTATATTATCAATTCCCTTCTTCTTACTGTGTATCTTCAAATTCATCACACCCAAGTTTGGAATCTTGACCAATTCCACTTGAGATATGTTTGTATCTTTGCCCTTCCAGAAGATAGTAAGTTCCTTGGGGTAGGTACTATCTCAATTTTTTTAATCTTTGTATTTCTAGCACCTAGCTTTGTTCATGGCACCATAGCAGGTACTTAATAAATGTTTTGTTGGCAGTGGTGATAGTGTTATTTAGTCATTTTTTAGTTGTGTCTCACGCCTTGTAACCTCTTTGGGGTTTTCTTGGCAAAGATACTAGAGTGGGTTGCTATTTCCTTCTCCAGTTCATTTGACAAATGAGGAAAGTGAGGCAAAGGAGATTTAAGTGACTTGCCCAGGGTCATACAGCTAGTAAGAGTCTGAAGCCAGATTTTAATTCAAGTCCTTCAAACTCCAGGGCCTGCATTTATTCACTGCACCCCTTCACCCCCTCCAATAAATGCCTACTGAATTGAATTATTGAATTTGGTGTGATTGTGATCTCAGTATATCCTCGCCTCCTTTCCTATTCCCCTTTGTCCATCCAGCTTGCCTATGATACTTTAGAATTCATGAAGCATTTTATTCACAACCATCCAGTGTGGTAGATACTGCCATTATTATCATATTCATCTTAAATTTAAGGAAACGGAGGCTGAGAGAGGTAAAATGAATTGGCCAGGATGAGTCTAGGTCTCAAATTATGGGTCGGAAAATTGTAGCAGAAAAAAAAGTGGGAACATTTCCCAATGAAAAGGAAGATTCTCAGATTAAGGGCTTTTAAAAATAGACTGAGAAAAAAGAGGTAGAAAATGCAATGCGCTTAAATGTATGGGCAGTTAAACATACCTTGAAAAATGAATATTTTTAACTTTAATGGTTCCATTTTTTATAATCTACCATCCACACTTTCATGCCTTGTTTCCCCTATCAAATTTACATGGTCTAAAAAGAAATGGGGTTTACTGAGTCAATTCTAGTCTAGAGGAGCATTGAAAAGACGAGGAAAAATTGCAAAAATAAAATATAGGTGATTTTTTTTTCAGTTAATAATAAATGATATTCACATAGAGAAGCTCAAGATTTACAAAGTTCTTCGACCATGAAATCTCACATGAGGTAAGTTACACAGGTATTGCTATGATTTAACAGATTGGAAAACTGAGCCTTAGATTAATCCATGGTCATACAGTTTAAGAGTAGGAATTCAAACTCATGTTTCTCTTTACTCCATCAAACACTCTTTCCACCCCACTCTGTTTCTTGTCTGTTTAATTACAGCAGTCATCACAGAAGAAACACCAGGCATGTTCCTAGGAGAAGAACCCTTTTGGAAGGCAGACATTGTTTCCATAGCAACACCTTTCAGGAAATTGTTTTCTCTTTAACACAATTTGAAAATAATTAGATAAGAGTCTATTAACCAATCCCAGGTCAGTAATAACATTCATTGGGAAGCACTATGCTGTTCTTTGCTAACATCCTCCTTTTCCTTTTCAGCCCTGCCCAGCTGTCATTGATCCCTCCACCTGATCCCCTTGCATTGTCCAATCCCTGGTGGCAACCCTTGAGTCTCCATTATGGTCCTTTCTCTCAACCTATGAAGGTCCTAGAGAACTGGGAAGACTTACTACAAAAGTTTGGGTTTTTTTAATTTGTTTTTTTTGTTTTAAATATCTATCCAAAGGCAAATTCTTTGTCATACAGCATTTATCTTTACTTGAATTCAAGAGCTTCTGGAAGGTGTTCTGGAAAATCTATTGAATTTAGAGTCAGTAGAGACCTATTTTTGAATCTCAAGTCTCCTGCTTTCCAACTGTATGTCCCAGAAGAAATTAACTATTTTTTCTGTGCCTTGGTTTCCTCCTTGGTTGAAAAGTGGGAATAGAAAGCAGAGGTAGACATATGGTTAGTAGCAGGGTTAGATATGGAGTAGGATTAAAGCATTAGAGTGATAGGTTATTCTAAGAAAAGAGTTTTTTAAAACTTAGAGTTCAAAAGTAATATGAGTTGTAGTTGTTAAAGCTGTAGTTATACTTACTATAGTTGTAGTTACCCACTGGTGAGGTAAGCATTGCCAATTTGGACTCAACCTTCAGCTGACTCTCTAATAGTGTTTTTTTCTATTTCTGTTAGAAAGTTAGTCCCCAGAAGATCATAAAAATCAGAATTTTAAAGGACCATAATGGTGTTGAAACTCAACCTCCTCACTTGACAAAGGAGGAAATTAATTCTAAGAAAATGTAAGTGACTTTCCCAAGGTTACATGCCTAGTTGAGATTTTAATCCAGATCTCCCAAGTCCTCTGGCACAGAGTCTTTGGGCTCAGAGTCATACGGACATAAGTTCAAACTTGACCTCAGATACTTGCTAGCTGTATGATCTTAAGTAAGGTACTTAACCCCTGTTTGTCTTCGTTTTCTCAACTGTAAAAAGGGGAAGAGAATAGTATCACCCTTCCAGGTTGTTGAGAGGATAAGATGAGATCATATTTGCAAAATATTTAGTACCTGGTACATAGTACATGCTTAATATATGCTTATTTCCTTTTCCACTCTTCAGCATTAGAGTTTAGGCTGATTTTCTTAGTCATATTATGTAAAGGAAATGCATAGAAATAAAGAATCTCAGCAAGTAACTATGAAACTTGATTGGTTCCTCCTTCCCTTTGGAGAAGAAACATCTAACATTTAGAATTGGGGAGCTGACTTCCCTTTTCATTCAATTCAGTTCAACAGACATTAATTATGCTCCCTAAGGACAAGTCATTTGGTCTCTCTGAAGCAATTCTCCATGACAATTTGTTACAAAGGCGTTAAATATCTGTCTCATTGGAGGATTTTTGGTATAGAGATTTCCCAGATAACCACTTGAGCAACTGGGAAAGTCGTTGTGTAGAAGGCTGTGCCCAAGGTGAGACTTGAAGACAGCTTGAAATTATAAGAGACAGAGGTAAGGAGGGAATTCATTGTTGGCATGAGTAACAGCCCGGGCAAAACTGCAGAGCCAGGAAATGCAATGGCATGTTTGGGTTATAGCTAGCAGTTTAAATTTTACTATAATTGAGAGTGCATGCATGAAAGGATTAAGGAATAAGATTATAAAGATAGATGAATAAGGGAATGAATATAAAAGCTCTGATTGTGTGTTTACTATATATACAATGTTCCAAGCACTGTGTTAAATACTGGAGTTACAAATCAAGAAAGAAAGAAAAAACACTTGAGTTCAAGTAGTTCACACTAATTGGAATAGGTAGCAAATATAGGAGGATCCAGCTGAAGAGCAAATTGAAAGGCCTAGAGGTCCAAAGCATTCAGTAGTGGTGGGGGAGGTTAATATAGCCCCAGTAATTCTTACTGTAATTCAGGATATCTGCCCTGCAGAACTGGAACTTGGAGAGAATTTGCCAGCCTTCATTGAGAAGGAGTGAGTTAAATGGTCAGAGTGGGTAAGGGTATTCTGGGATTCTTAAACACAGGGCATGATGGGAAAGTGAATGCCTGGTCTGATAGAGCTTTGGCATTAGGTATGGATTCAGTGTAGGAGAGAGAAAGGACAAGCTCTGCTTGATGACTAGCTAGATGGAATACTATGCGGAAGAGTTGGTTTTTGTTTTAGAGGCCATAGGGAGTCATCAAAGATCCTTGAGCAGAGGAATAATATGATCATACCTGTTATTAGGATAATTATTATTATTAGAGAGAAAAAAGATAGAAAACTAGAAATTTAGTGAGTAGGCTTTTATAGGCATGAGAGACTATGAGTATCTATAGTAAAGACTGTATGCATGGAGAGAAGGGAATGGATGAGAGAAAAAAATTGTGAAGTGACATTAGGATTTGGCAGCTATTTGAATGAGGATGGTGGTGGTGGTAGTGTTGGCCATGAAATAAAGAGTCCATTTGTTCAAGCTCTTCCGCTATGCTAGGTATTAGCATAGTCTATTAATTCAACTTTGTAGTTACACCCTATGGTATTCAGACAACATAATGCAATGAAACAGAATAGAATATCTAAAGCCCCATGCTGGTAGATCCTACCAAGAATGAGAAGAATCATACCAGCTACCAATTGTCTATTATCCTGGAACCAACCTCTTTATATCCAGAGAAGCTCATTCCCTTTTTTTAAAATGCATTTTCTTTTTTTAATTGAAAATTTTTATTTAATTAATTCATTTATAATATTTTCCCCATGGTTACATGATTCGTGTTCTTTTCCTCCTCTCCCCCCCCCCTTACTCCACAATTCCACTGGGTTTTACACATGTCATTGATCAAGATCTATTTCCCTGTTATTGATATTTGCATTAGGGTGATCATTTAGAATCTACATCCCCAATCATATCCCCACTGACCCATGTGATCAAGCAGTTGTTTTTCTTCTGTGTTTCTACTCCCACAGTTCTTTCTCTGGATGTGGATAGTGTTCTTTCTCATAAATCCCTCAGAGTTGTCCTGGATCATTGCATTGCTGCTAGAAGAGAAGTCCATTACATTTGATTGTGCCACAGTGTATCAGTCTCTGTGTATAATGTTCTCCTGGTCAGAGAACCTCATTCCTAAAGAAATAACTTCCAGGGGATGATTCTTCTCCCCACTTCGCATCCTAAAAAAGAAAGTTAAGAAAGGCTCTATGGACCATTGAGATACTGTGATTTGAATCATTAGAGAATATCTCCACACCAGAAGAGTCTCAGAGCTGTGAAGGACTGAGTAAAGGTATCATTCAAACCAGAGTTTGGGTGTTTGCTTGTTTAGTTTTGGGGGAGCCAGCATTTTCCATGTAGGAGTTTGGACATTCTCTGATGAATTGACATAACAGGTTAAATTGGAATTAGGGCATAGTTTAGCATGCCAGAGAACAAGTCAAGTGATCAAGTAATAAAAGATTAAATTGCCAGGCTAAGATCTGAAACAGAGAACAATATCTGATATCATGCAAGAAATGAGATTGGGAACCCAAATGCAGGGTCAACTTGTCAAACCCATTCCAGACATATAGGAGATCTAAATCAATTAATAAGCCAGGGTCAATGATTGCTCCCCTCTTTCCCGCAACCCACCCTCCAACATGAGAGGCAGGAGAAACTTCATTCTTTAGGCTCACAAATGAACCAAAATGTGGCAAAAAAAGGAAGACCTCCAAAAGAGGAAAAACGTATCTAAGGGATTTCAATATTGTTTCTATGTTTGTTGGCACCTTCATGAAGCCCAATGGATCTCATCTCTCTTTAATCCCAATGCTTTATCACCCAGTTTGGAATCAGGTAAAAATGGGGCATGACTTTAACCATCCTGGCTTATGAAACTTGACTCCCACACTTGCAATGCTTGGTGGCCATCTGTTAGGTATGTGTGTGGTTTTATATGTGTTGATGTTCTGGATTTGAGTATGTTTTTCTGTATTAAAATATTTTACACTGAAAAATGAGCACTGTGGAAACCTCTTTAGTCAGCACCTACAATCTATTAAAACCATTAATCAAACACATAGTTTGTCAACTTCTTGTTCTCTTATGTTTTATGATCAGGTTGTTATTTCATCAACCCAATAAAAAAGAATTAATCTTCATTACATGAGAATTGTTTGAGGGGCTGAGGGTAAGGGACTTAACAGCCATTCTCTGTCCTCCAGCCTCAATCAATCCTTAATATGGATTGAATTTTTTTAACCATAGTATGCATTAGCTCTTATTGGTAGTATTTTCATGCCTTATAGAATTTTCTACATTATCAGAAGACAGATCCAACACAGAGGCTGAGACTGCTAGACAACTCAGTTGTCCCTCCATTAGCAATTCTTATAAAGATGATATAGAGATATTTAGTAATCTCCTGGCAAAGAGGGTATTGAAAATACATAGAAATGTGTTTTGAAGGACAGAACTGCTACACATAATTTGAACTGTTTGAACAATCAGTCAAGGAAAGCAGGAAGCAAGGTATAAAAGGCTTCTGTTTGCATAGATATGGACATATTACTGAGTTGGGAAGAAGATAATTTGTCAGGAGAGAGTATGAAATATCTAGAAAGAATACTGGATTGGGGGGGAAGGGAGCTGACAGAGATGTAAACATGACTACTTAAAACAGCATTGACATTTTTAGTTCCATTGAGGCTCAGAACTAAGGGGTCTTTCTAGGGAAATATATATTCTGCAAGAAAAATGTTGGGAAGAGCCAACAAAATGGCATACTGGAAATACCACTGAACCTAAAGGCAGCAGAGATCTAAGTTTGAATGCTGTCTCTCACATTTGCTAGCTGAGTTGTCACATACAAATAACTTATCTTCTGTAAAGTTTGTTTTCCTCATATGTAAAAGACAGAGAGTACAGTAGTACCTACTGCATTAAGCTGTTATAAAGATAAAATGAAATAATATATTTGAAGTACTTTGTAACCCTTAAATACTTAATGAACACTAACTGAATAACTGATTAAGATGCTACTTCCTGGGAAAATAAATCCTAGGTGTTGATCATCAAATGTTTCTTGAACACTGTCTAAATTCAGATACTGTGTTAAATATTGTAAAGGAGACAGTCATTCTAAATAGTCTCGGGATTCTATTCTCCTGATTTATCCTCCTTTCCATGAATTGCTTTGTTTTTCCCTCCCATTGTAATGAAATCTGCATTGTGTTTCCTAAGTTCTCTTCTTTGACTGAGCTTGGTTCCATTAATATACTGTCCTTAAATGGATTTTAAAATGTACTTTTACTGATAGCTTTATTTTTTACCTTACCTAGATTTTTCTCTGTATCCTTTAACCTTCCCCTTCCCAATCTATTAACATACAGTGAGTGATACATTGGTTTTCCTGATAATCCATCCAAAAACAATCTGTGAAATCCCAAACCAATGAAAACCAAGGCAATTATTTCCATATCAATCAAAGAAAATCCAATTAATTCCTTCTAAACACTTGAAAATACATACTAAAAACACATTTATAGAGAATAAAGTGTTTAATACTAAAAAACAACAAGAAATTAATATAAAATAAATATAAAAGGCATATAAAGAACAAATGAACATTTAACATAGCATTCACCTTTCTGAAGACTCTTCTTGGATAGGAGGGGAGAGAGAGGTTATTATTATTATTATTATTATTATTATTATTATTATTATTTGGAAAGGGAGTCTCCCTCCATAAGGACCTTAGGTATCAAGACACTATCTGGAAACTTTCTGTAGTCCAATGATGTAGCTAAAAGGAAAGGGTTAGCTTGTAACAAGGGAAGCACAACATATTAAACTGAATACTGTACACTCAGTAATCACTTACATCTAGTAATGTAATCTAGTAACTTTCAATCAATTAAAAAAAAAAGAGCAAAAAAATCCTGGAAAGCAACGGAAGTGTTTGGCTAGACACACGGGTTAATGTTCACTCAATGAGAAACAATGCCACATTCAGCAGGAGAATTCATGGTCACCCTTTGTTTTCACAAAATTAGCAGTGAGGTAATAAGAGCATGCTGATGAAATCTGAGGCAACCTATGAAAATGGAGACAGGTTTTTTGTAGAAAAATTAGCGAAAACCGAAAACAATGATAACCAATGTCAACGAAAACTGAGGTGGTTTCATAGGAAAATGTAATCTAATCTAGTTACTACATTTTATAGACATGAAAAGTAATGTTGAGAGGATTAGTTACTTGCTAAAGGTTTAAGGGTTTATTAGTAGCAAAACTAGTGTTATGAGGTCAATAGATCAAATGAGAAACTATTTATAAAAAGCTTAGTACATTTTCTGGCACAAAACAACCAACTAATCTATGTTTATTCTCCTTCCCTTTCCCTCTCAAACCACAATTCTTTACCTCACTTAATATTGCTTTACTTATTTAGGTACAAAGTAGTTCTTCTGGCAGCCTGCCTAGATCATTAAGCATTTTTTAAAACCTCAAGAATCCATTTAAATATTTGTTTTTAAAAAAGACATTCTGCAAAATATTTGTTTTAAAAAGATATTCAGCTAAGGGAATGCTGAAACTAGCTTCAACCATCTCCCAAGAGCTGATTGTTAAATTTTCAATATGAACAATTTCACCTCAGAAATAGACAAACACTGCAAATTAGGATACAATTTATTATTGTGATGATTGCTTAGATGTAAGAAATTTACTCGAAAATGTTATTGATGCTGATTAAACTTATAGTATATCATATATACACGTTTGTGTATGTTATGCTGGTAATTTTTCATAATACATATGATATATTATGCTGGTATATATATATACAACTAAATAATACATATATATAACATTATATATACACCAATATAATATATAACATATATATGGTAGTATATATATATATGTATATATATATATATATATATACACAAATATATGTATGGAATTTAGAGAACTGGGTGTTAAAAAATTACCAGTATATTTCCCCATAAGATACTTAATTCTCTTGGGCATATTGAAGGAATTCATGAAATAAAGCTATCAAAGGAGTTTGAAATGCTTAAAAGCAGGGGCTATAAAGGGGCTATATATAAGCTATATCCTTTCAATTAACATGATGCTTTAAACTAGGGGTTCATGGACCCTATTGGATGATGTGGATATTATTGCAAGGGATTAGTTTCCTTGAATAAGAAAAAAATAAATCTTTATTTCAGTATAGTTTCTTATGTAATTCTTTGTGATGTTTTTTATGCATCTCAAAACATTACCCTTAGAGGGCTTCCATAGTCTTTATTAGATTAACAAAAGGATTGGTGCTCTATTACACACACAGACACATATCAGTTAATGTTTTATTTGACCTCTGATTTCATCTAAGAATATTTCTTTGCTTTGCAGAATCAATAAATCATTCAATAAACTGAAATAATGTGTGAAAGGATTATCTACACTCTGAGGTAACATCTCTTTGAATAAGTCAAGAAAGAAAAAGAAAAGTGGAACTGGCTAACTAAAACAAGATAATTATGACACTACGAGTTTTTATTTGAACTATTTTTGGCAATGTCTCAGGCCAGAGGCGTCTATCATGGTAGTGGAATATGACATTATGGGAATTTGTGATTCTGTTTCAAAGTAAGCCCCTCAGGTGAAGCAACTCTGTGGTAGTTTCTCCTCTCCTTCCTTTCCTTCAATTAAATATATCATGCTTTCTATGGTAAAGAAAATTGGATCAATTATATGGTTGTTTATTCAACCGAGGTACTATCCCTTAGAGATCACTCAAGATATTTAGCTAATGAGTACTTGATGAGGACTCTATGAAGAGAAAAAAGGACTTAGAGTAATTTGGAGCTATTTACACATCCCTTTTCTACATATGTTCTCTGTATCAGTGCCTTACTACCATTTGTAACTTAAGCATGATCCCACTCTTCCCAGGGACTTTGAACATCCAGAAGGAGAATGTTCCTCAGTTTGTGAGAATGTTTTGTACCAATTATTCTTAATGATGAAATAAAATGAAATATTAAATACAATTCTCTTTTTAAAAGATGACTGCAAATGGATAATTAATGGGAAGCACACAGATGGGGGCTCATGAGTGATAGTATTAGAAACCCCAACTCCCTTCACTATTACTTTATAAGAAATTCTATCTTAGCACTGAGCCTATGCAATGCAAATGGAAATTTGAGGATTTTAGGAGCTGTTACATTAAAAAATGGAAAGACTTCATTTCTTTATGATACAAATCCATTTTTGCACAACTAAATGCTACTGACCTGGGAGTTATTTTTTTTCAGCTATTTTTCAGAGAAATTATTTGGTATCAAATGGTTGACTACTTTGGCCCATATTTATAATCATATAATACTGCATAGTTCAACTTCAGATATAGTATTCACAGGAATATGTATATAATAGGAAAAAAATATATATATATACACTACTTCCTATACTCCATAGCCCCAGAATCCTTAAAACCTACCTCCAAACACTGTTGTACACAAAGAGAACATTGTTGTTTTGGTTTTAGCTGACCTTTACGTAGCTTACCCAAGCTTCAGAGAGAAAATAGAGATGATGGTGCTTCCACTTTTATCTCTTGTGAGTTTCTCTGGCACCCATTTCTTGGTACTCTGAACACTTGTTTTCCTTCATTCTGTGATGAGACCTAGAGCCCCGTATTAGTAAAAGTCAGGAGCAGACATATTACCATTCTGTTTTCTTGAGAGTTATAGTTAATCTCCAGCTGATCATCAGCACAATATTGATTAGCCGTAAGACCCCACCGGCCAGCTATGCATAAGTGGTAATAAATTTACATTCTGAAACAAAGTTCTGACAGGGCCAATAACAATCTTAACACCCTGCAGGTGCCTTTATTATCAAATTGATGGAAATTCCATTCCACTGACTCAGTAAATAATTGGTTTCAGTTTAATACTCTTGTAGTTAAATGTATTTCCAACTAGATTTACTTGCTAAAGAAATATACCCCAGCCCTTAAGATTATATTCTCAGGTGAACAGCTCCCTCAAACCCTAACCTAGTATTAAGTATCCTTTAAAATAGATGGATTGTGTGGGCCTGCTAATGGAAAGGCAATTGATAGCTTTCTGCATCCCTGTCTCCAAAAATGGTATTTTAAAGATGCAGTCTGAGAAGGAGAGTGATCAAAGAGGATCCATTTAATACTATCTTGCCTAATGGCTGATACTGTCAACACAGGGTTCCACTTTATTTTAAGATGGCGTGCCAGTTCAGGAGAGCCTAATTTTAAGACTGCTCAAAATAACAATTCAAACTTGGAAAATAAAATCATCAGTGGATGGTCATTACAAAATAAAAGATATTTCTTTAATATAAAAAAATAAGGTCCCTTTATTTTGTAAATTCTTACAAGTCATTTAAGTTTTAATTGGAAGTGATGCAGAGTGAGAGGAGCAGAACCAGAACATTATACACAGAGAATGACACACTGTGGTACAAGAGAACGTAATGGACTTCTCCAGTAATGGCTTTACAATGTCCCTGAACAACCTACAGCGATCTACGAGGGGAAAAAAAAAAACTATCCTCAAGCAGAGGACAAACTGAGGGAGTAAAAACACTGAGGAAAAGCAACTGCTTGACTAGAGAGGTTGAGGGGACATGATCGAGGAGAGATGCTAAATGAGAGCCCTAATGCAAATACCAACAACAAGGAAATGGGTTCAGAGCAAGGACACATGTGATACCCAGAGGAGGGGGTGGAGGAGGAAAAGAAAATGATCTGTTTCCAATGAATAATGTATGAAAATGACCAAATAAAATAATGTTAAAAACACATTTAAGTTTTAATTAATATTGAAAAATTCTATTCACCTACAAACCTACTGGAATACAATTCTGGTTTAAAGAAACTGTAAACAAGTATCCTCCTCCCCATCCCAAAGCTAGAACTGAAGAGATCAATTTCTCCCTTTGTTTTTTATCCTATTTCTCTTTGCCTAATGACAATTATTTTGTCATTAATTAGTTTTTCAAGAATTGTTTTATTTTAGTCAACAAGCATTTTTGTTCAGTGCTTACTATGTGTTTAACTTCATGTATGAAAGTTCCCTTAATTTTGTTTTTCTATTTCAATTGCTAGTATAAATCTATGTATCTATCTATTTCTAACAAGATATCTAACTATCTACATGTATGCACATACATTCACTCATTTTTCAATATCATGCTTTATGCTCAAGGAGGACAAGAACTATTCATTATATAAATTTCATAAAACACACACACACATACACACACACAAGTGCTTAGAATGGTGCTTTATGAAAAAGGGACTAAAAATTCACGGAACTGAATATAGTTGTTCCATGAAAGCTATTTAAATAGGATTGCAGCAACTTTGTGGAGAAAGGAGAAAGTGTGCAGTATCCCTAAAAATCTATAGCTGAGTTTGAATAAATTATAAGAGAACTCAGAGTTCTTCTCAATGAAATTCAAGTAACCAGGTTCAGAAAGATTGTTTCCAAGGGTACTAAAAGAAATTGGGATATAAGGAAAGCCTCTATCAATTATCTTTGAGTAATCAAGAATGATGCAAACAAATGCTGAATGGTTGTTCCACTTCAAACATTATGCCAGTGAACTTGAAATCAATTGCTAATAAATGTCTAGCACATATTATTAAAGGGTTGATTTGGGAGTACTTAGAAAGGGAACCAGTGGTCATTACAACATGATATGTATTCATTAAGAATAAGTCATGTCAAAATAACTGCATTTTCTTTTGTAGAGAAAAGAAATGTAATAGTTAGAAATGTGGGCATAGATTTCAAGAAAGCATTTGATAAAGTCAAATGTTTGTTGAATGAATTATTTAGGGAAGGAATGAATGAATGCTTACATGAATGAATGAAGTCTCTCCATCTATCTTTGTGTGTGTAACATATACATTATTATATACTCATATATAAATATGTGCATGCATATATTACATTATAAATATTACATTTATGCAGAAAGAGAGAGTAATACATTAAGAATGAAACAGAGAGACAGAGAGAGAGAATGTATTATGTACATTCAGAAATATTTGAACAACGAGAATGCAAAGTTGGGAAAAAAAAACATAAATAGCATGGGAATATGATGGCCTTTGAGGAATTTAGAACAAAAGAGATGACAAAAAATGAGTAGGATAGCTAAAGACTGAAGAAGGGATTTACAAAATTCTTAAATTTCAAAATAGAGTAGAATAGCTAGTAATTTCCAAGAAAATATTATTTAATAGAAAAAAAGTAAAGAGCCCAATCTTTGGGGGGGTGGGGGAAAGAGAGAAACAAGTATAGGAAAGTAAACATAACTCTGAAAGAAACAATTTATGTGAAAAAGACATGGAGATTTTGGTGTACTGTGAGCTCAAAATGAATTCAGTACTGTTGTGGGGGGACTGTAGGTGAACCCCTGGTGTTTGGGACAAGTACCCTTTGCAAGAATGCAAGACTCCACAACTTAGCTTAGTAGTAAAAAGAGGAATTTATTAATTTGGAATTCATATTGAAGTGGCTGAGCAGAAAGGCACAAGAGTGGGCACTGCCTCTCAGAGATGTGTCCTGGGTCTTTTATATCTTTTGACAACAGGGACTTGGTGACCAGGAATGAGGGAATGCTATGAGGTTAGGCAGGAGTGGGGGATATTTGTTATCTGACCCGGAGTGGTGTGCAGAAGATACAAGGGGTAACTGGCATAGTTTAGGGGACAATAAGATGTCCTAAATTACAACCCGATGGTATCAGAGAATAGCCAGAATATTTATATCTGTGTCCACCTCAAAATCTAGGGGGGAATCCAAGGAGAATATTCCTCTCTAGGGTCTTGCCTTATTGTGAGTCTCTGATGTCCAGTCACTTTTTCCTCAGAATTACAGAAATGGAAGGAAGGAAAGGAATTTTCCATTTGTGGGGTTTGGGGTGTACAAAGGGAAACCTAGAATCCATGCCAATAAAACTACAAAATTCTGTAATTCTATTTTCTCCCACTTTATAGATTAGGAAATTGACTCAGAAAGACTTGGTGATTTCCCCATGACCATACAGCTAACAAATTGCAGAAACAGGGATCAGTCTTGTCTTCTAACTCAAGCTTTTTTCCACCCTATGAAGAATCAAGAACTGGGCTGTCAATGGGATGTGAAAGATTTCTGAGAAGGACATCCTTGACTAGGTTGAGCTGATTGCACACTGACCTGAGAAGTCTATTACTTGCCGTTGGCACATATCTTTGCTTAGCTCTCCTCCTCCTGCTACATTCCACACTGAGTAGTTTTAGTTGGAGAAGGTTAATTCCAGGGTAGTAGATTTGTCACAATGGAAAGTTTTAGAGAATTAAAAAAAAAAATAGATGCAAAGCTAATTGGCCTGCCTGGTTTCTGGAACTGCTCCCTATATTCAAATACAGACAGAGAAGCTGTAACAAGGACAGTTTTCTTTTCCCAAGCTGATGTTTACCCAAAAGATAGTGACATTGGTGGAAGATAAAATTACTTTGGAGAGAAAAAGTATTCCTGGTGGGGTTTTCTTTCTTTTATTTGACTGAGAAAAGATACTATAGAAACATTTCCATTTAACAAGATATAGATCAATCAGTTTAAAGTACTTAAGGTGTATCTACTGTATGCTTATTCTTATGTATTATGGGGGAAAAGAAGCAAATATGTGATTCCTGGCCCCCAAAGAACTGATTTTATAACCTAGTAGAGCAGTAGTGAATTTGTTTATGAGGTGAGGAAGATCAACTCATAGCAAACAAGACAGTGCATAATGAAGTGCTAAATTGTATGCTACCTAATTTTAGTGCAGAAGAAACTCAAAGGAGGAGAAAGTCCATTGATTTAGTGAAGTAAACACTGGAGCTGGAGAAGGGGGAAGCATTTATTAAACACCTACTATGGATGTGCCAAACTCTTTGCTGAGAATTTTATTTTAATTTAATTAATTTAGAATGTTTTTCCATGGGTACAGAATTTATGTTCTTTCCCTCCTCTCATCCCTCACTTCTCCTGAAGCTGGCAAGCAATTCCACTGGGTTTTACATGTATCATTTATCAAAAACTGTTTTTCATATTATCAATATTTGGAATAGAGTGATCATTTTAAGTCAACATCTCCAGTCATATCCCCATCAAATCATGGGATCAAGAAAATGATTTTCTTCTGCATTTCTGCTCCCACAATTTTTTCTCTGGATGTAGATAGCATCCTGTCTCCTATGTTCCTCTGGATTGTCCTGGATCATTGCATTGTTGCTAGTAGAGAAGTGCATTACATTCAATTGTACCACAGAGTAACCATCTCTGTGTACAATGTTCTCCTGGTTCTTCTCCTTTCACTCTGCATCAATTCCTGGAGGTCATTCCAGTCTCCATGGAATTCCTCCAATTCATTATTCCTTTTAACACAATAGTATTCCATCATCATGATACCACAATTTCATCAGACATTCCCCAATTGATGGACACCCCCTCGTTTTCCAAAATTTTGCCACCATGAAGAGTGCAGCTATGAATATTTTAGTACATGTTTTTTTCCCTATTATTTCTTTGGGGTATAAACCCATCAGTGGTTTATAAACCCATCAGGCTGGGTCAAAGGGCAGGCAGTGCTTTAAAGCCCCTTGGGCATAGTTCCAAATTGCTCTCCAGAATGATTGGAGCAATTTACAACTCTACCAGCAATGCATTAGTGTCCCAATTTTGCCACATCCCCTCCGACATTTATTACTTTTCTTTGCTCTCATAATTGACCCATCTGCTAGGTGTGAGGTGTTACTTGCTGAGAATTTGTGAAATATTATATCATTTGATTTTTACATCTCTGTGGGGTAAGTGATTTATTATCACTATTTTTATTTGAGAAAATCAAGGAAATGGCGGTTAAGTGATTAGACTAAGATCATATAACTAGTAATATCTAAAGTAGGATCTGATTTCAAGTATTCACTCCAGTCCATAATTCTCTCCATTGTGCCATCTGGTCATTTTTTGACCTAGGCTTGAGTCTTATTATCCATATAACCCAGGCCAAATCATTTGTCCTCCTCGAGATTCTCATTTGAAAAACAGGTGACTTAAGAGGACAGCTAGGTGACTTAATGAAGAGAACCAAGCCTGGAGAAAGAAAGTCCTGGGTTCAAATACATCCTCAGATATGATCCTGGACAAGTTACTTCACCCTGTCCATTGCCTTGTCCTTACCACTCTTCTGCCTTGGAACCAATACTTAGTATTAATTCTAAGACAGAAGATTGGAGTTAAAAAAAAATACCCGATGACTTGGACTAAATAATCTCTAATCTCCTATCTCTAATATGGCACAAAGAACAGATTATTGGATATATTATCAGAGGATCATGATTTAAATCTTTAATATTTTCTAATCATATGAGCTTGGCCAAGTCATTTCCCCCCATATGGGTACTGTAAAATGTGGCCCCTTTAAAGCTCTAAGTTTCATATTTGATGAATATAGTCTGGAATAGTCAAGAAACACTTAGTGAAGAAAGTAGAAAATAAACTGGACCATAAAGGACAGATAAACTTACACATTTTGAACTAAAAGGGACCTGGGAATGCATAAAAACCAAACCAAGTCTACTAAAGCTAAATGACTTGCCCAAAGTCACTTGCCTTGTAAGAAACAATTAGGATTTTAACCTAGGTAAAAAGTCTCCAAATCCAATTACCCTTTCCATTAAACCATCCCATTTTTCAAATAATCACACTCTAAGATTTGCATAAGGAATAAAGAAAACCATTCTTGGCACACAACATAGAAGCATCAGAGATAATAGGATCACAGTTAGGGAGGTGGAAGGTAAAACAGAAACCATATTAGACAATTCCCTCCTTTTATAAGTAAGGAAGCCTAGTCCTAGAGAGTGAAATATCCAAGGACATACAGTCAGTATTTGAGGCAGGATTCAACACGGGCAACATGCAAAATCCCATGAAGCTATAGATAGAAAAAGCAATCTTATGCTACTTTAGATTTTATGGTGAATCAGTAGAAGGAAAGAAAAAGGATACAGGATTTTCTGTGGATTGGATGTTGATGGAGATATATCTTGATATCTATCTTGACTATTCTTGAGCTTCTCTTTATGTCAACTGATGATGTGGTAAAAGCCCAAGGGTTAATTAGGCAAGGTCTAGCTGTTCTTGTAATTGGAGGTAGTGCAGATAAGATTGACAAAATTAAAATCATCAACTTTCTTCTTTTTTTTTTTAATTTTTAGAGAGTGGTGGTGTTAAGGATAAATTTTGGGGTTGAGACAATATATTATTTAGTGGTCACCAGGGATTTAAATTCTAAATCCCAATGAAATACTCAAGTCAGAATAGAACTTTATGATGATTTATTTACAATAGAAGGAAGAAATTAAGAAAGAGAAAGAGGGAAAGGGGTAAAGATCTACTCTGGCCTGGCCTGAGCCCGGAAAAGTTCAGAGGCCTCTCAGCCAAGGGGCCTTCCCAGAAGATTAAATCTAGCTCTCCTTCTAGCTAGGAGGCCTCCTCCAAGATGAGGGGTCTCCTTGGAGGCTGGAACCTGCAGAAAGGTCAAGGGAAAGGGAAGTCAGCCTTAACACTCACCACAAGGTCTCCTAAAGGAAGCAGTTTCAGGACCCATGCTTCAGTGCTCCTCCAAATCAAGTTTTACCACCCAAGTCTTCAAAAGCCTCAAAAGCCCCTCTCACAGGAAGTGACTCTAAATGTAAAGGCAGTTCTTTACATCACTTCCTGTGTCTCACATGTACCAATGGTGTCTTAAACTTGACTTAGGACAGCCAGGGGGTCAGTCAATCAACAGTGATTTGTCACTTGCAAGCACAATTCACAGACCATCCTCCCCCACACTAAATCCTTAAGTGGGTGTGTATACATTCATGGTTGCTAAAATTCTAAAGACTAAGCAGGGTGGAGTAAATCTAAAATTCACAGTGGGCATAGGAAAACATGAGCTGAGGTACTTCAAAAATATGTCATTGCTTCCTTCAAAGCATTCCAACCTATGAAGGCTTTCTCTGTTTTCACCTTCAACTTCCTATAAGACCAGACACTGACCTCAAAGATCTCTGCTTGAACCTCTAATCTTCCTTTTGGCTGTTCTTTGTTTGTCTGCACCCTTGAATCCAAAATAAATTTAAAATGTTTTGCTTTACAGAAACAAGCTCTGCTAAAGATAGAGCTCTTTTGTGACCTCAGACCCTCCTGAGTCACTAAAGACCATAATATAGCCATCCTAAGAATGAATAGTACTTCTGTATAATTAAAAAAAAGAAAATCATCTCCAAACCAATTTTAGCTCTCTAAGCAATGAAACTTTCTCTCTCTCTCTCTCTCTCTCTCTCTCTCTCTCTCTCTCTCTCTCTCTCTCTCTCTCTCTCTCTCTCTCTCTCTCTCTCTCTCTCTCTCTCTCTCTCTCTCTCTCTCTCTCTCTCTCTCTCTCTCTCTCTCTCTCTCTCTCTCTCTCTCTCTCTCTCTCTCTTTTTCTCTATCTCTCTTTCTCCCCCCTCCTAATCCTTTTCTCAATTTGTTCCCTCCTTTTTTCTCTCAAAAAAGGAAATGTTTTAGGGGTCGATGTGTTCCCCTGGGGTTTTCCTCTTTCTTCTGGGCATCAAAATGTTATGGACAGGAAGGATCCCTTTGGGGTTCGGGAAGGATACCGTTTTCAAGAATGCAAGACTCCAAAACTTAGCTTAAAAACAAAAAAAGAAATTTATTAATTTAGAAAGTAATGTTGAGAATGGCTAGGAGGATAGCAAGGTGGGACAGCAAGATGGGGAGCAGTTCCTGGGAGGACAGCATGAAAGGAAAGGCTGTTCCCCAAGGGGACAGCATAGATGGAAAGGCTGTCCCCCAGACAACATCAGTTCTGGGGTTTATATACTCTTTTAGATGCTATATTCTGGTGTGGATGTGACTTGGATAGTGTTAGTCCCTCAAGTACTTGGTGGGGTGAGGTGGTCATAAAGATTCATCTCTTTGTCCACCTTAAATCTAGAGGACAAAAGAGGATAAACATCTCAGGACCCTAGGTTAAGAGTCACAAGGATGCAAAGGCAAGGGAGTTTCCCTAATAATAGTTCACCTGGGTTTCTGGGAGTACAGTGCCCATGTCAGGAAAGACAATGAAACTAAATTTTCATCTGCAATTACTTAATTTCATAGGTGCTTAATATCCAAGAACAATTTTAAGTGACTCAAAGCCCCCTTATCAAAGTCTGTAATCACCTTGGGAATAATGGAGCTCTGCCCCAAAATTGCCCATCTCTGGGGAAGACACATTTCCTACCCTTTTGACCACTCTCCTTAAAGCTTCCTCTACTGTCTCTAGGATCCCATAACTATAGCATGTCTCCCAGACCTAGCTTGCCCCAAACCTTAGTGGGACAATTATGAATCCACACTCTTTCCCAGTGTTTATGTATTTGCAGTTGAAAAGTCCCTGGCAGCCACCCCCATTACCTTTAAAGTTTTTAGCCTTAGATGAAAAAAGAAAAAAAAAACCTAATTACAGCCCTACCTTTTGGAGGAAGGAGAGGGGACTTTGCTGTAGGGCAATGAGCCTTGCTTTAAAAGCAGAAGACTAAGGTTATAGGCTTGACTCTCACTACCTGTGTGATCTTAGGTATCCCTTCCCATCCTCAGGTATCATTTTCTTCATCTACAAACTTAGATGCCTGAAATAGGTATTATCTATTATTCCTTGCAGCTCAAATATGCTGTTATCTCCTGGAATAAGAGCACAACTCTCTTTTTAAGACTCTCTTGCTTTGATTAGCTGACAAGAAAGCTGGTATGCTCATTATAGTGAATCTGGGGGAAATTGTGTCTATACTATTTATAGGGATTCAGTTCTCCTTAAAAGTCTCACTGAGTTTATTTTTTAAAGAAAGGGAGGGAGCAGAATGCCTGCAACTGTAAAGTTTATCAGCAGGACTTCACATTTCATTTTACAATTCTATAGAATTGAAAACACAAACTCCTCAACATTTCTATCAAGGGGCTTTGCCAAATTCCCAGCAAGTATCCTGAACACTGCCAGAGGAGTACTAGTTATTAGTCAGATTTTAATTTGTGCAATTCCATTAACAAAAATGTCTAATTAAAAAAAATCAATAGATGCCTGTGACATTCACCAGGAAAATCTAATTGTGGGCTATTAGATTTTTTTTCCACAACCATTAAATTAACTTGAGCACAACATGATGGACTCTACAGATTCTTTAATTAGATGCATATGAAAAGAAATTTTGCAAAATTAAACAGAACCTTCATTTGCAACTGATTTGAGAGGAACAGCAGAAACAAATTTATTTAAATACTTAAAGATTGGTAATTGAATTGTGCAAGATTTGAATTCTTAGGCAACATCCTAGGAAATCAGCTCTTCCCAAAGAATCTGTCTTGTGTCAGATAACTTAGTGTTGTGGTGTTCTTTCTCAATTATTTTCTCCCAGAGTCTTTCATAATGATAATAGACTCATAGGGTCATAAATTTATAGACATAAGAGTCCTTAGAGGCAATTTAAGCTAACTTAATTATGAATTTTCATTACAAATGAAGAAATTGAGACTCAAAGAGATTAAGTGACTTTTCCAAGGTCACTCAGAAAGTATCACAAGAAGTATTTGACTCTGGTTTTTTCCTGCCTCCATGTATGTGCACCAACTGACTTTGTATGGAAAACACAAAAGCCACTTTTCAAAATTTTTTCAAAAAGAAAAGGACCAAACTGTCTATTTGAAGCACTTCTATATAAAAATTGCCTGAAATCAATGTCTTTATAATATTTTAAGCAATGACTTCATTGGGCATAGCAAAAGTGCAAAAGGTAGATTATCAGCTAAAAAGACTTGATGCAGGCCCAATTTGGTTCTTTTCTCCTACTTTTAATCTCTTTGTGATATATACAAAGTACTGGTATTGCTGAGTCAAAGGATATGCACATCTTGATGGTCCTTTGGGAATGGTTGATATTGCTTTACAGAATGGTTGTATCAATTGGTAGCTCTTCCAGCAGTGCATTAGTGTCCTCATTTTTCTACATTCCCCTCTAACATTTATCACTTTTCTTTTTTTTTTCTTTGCTCGTTAGCCAGTTTGATGAATGTGATTTTGCATTTCTTTAGTCAATAGTGATTTGGAATATTTTTTTCATAAGACTAAGGATATTCTTAATTTCTTCATCTGAGAATTCCTTTTCAAATCTTTTGATCATTTGTCAACCTGGAAATACTTTGTTTTCTGATAAATTTGGCTCAGTTCACTACATATGTGAGAAATGTAGCCTTTGTCAGAGACTTGCTATAAATGTTTCCTGGAGCACTTTGTACCATTTCAAATGAGAGTAGGGTTTCATCATTATCCACCACTCCCCCAATCTTCCTTTTGTCAACTTGGAAAAACACAGAACTACTAAAGAAGTCAGAAAAAGTCAAGTCCTTAATCAGGAAAGAGATAGGTACAATAATCAGTGGATGTCACCATAACCAAGCACCACAAACTACACAGAGTCAAAACCCTGGGGCTCTGGGGACAGTAACTCCTGGGAGGATCAACAAATTACAATATTCTCCAAAGAACAATAGAACTTGGGAAGCTTATATATCATTTGGGGAACTAAGACCAGGGAAGCATTATTGATTGGCATTGCCATGGCTACAAGGAAATGAGAAGTCCAAGACAGGATTATCAGAGAGAGGTTGTAGTTTTACAATGGATACAAAAGCAAAAGGTCCAGGCAAAGACTGGGCTACCTGGGAGAGGACTTTGATACAATGGGAAAAACTACTAGGATAAAAGGGTACTTAGCATTTGATTAGATCTACTAGTTCCACTTGAACTGGAACTTTAAGTACCTTATGGACTATTGTTCAGCCTGAAATGGGTGAGGCTGGGACTTCCCTCAGCATGAGTTCTCAGGGGACTGTGGCAAAATTGGGGTTCCCAAAACACCCAGTTGACACCTTCCACTGTATTGATTCTTACATGCCCCTACATTTGAGATAATTGACCTCACCAACTTTCTCTTGCTTTATTTTTTCCCAGGGTATTCTTTTTATCCCTTGATTTTTTTATATCATCCCAACATATTCAATTTACTCCCTCTTATCAGTCTATATATGCTCCAATTCATTGTCCTAATAGTGATAAAGTCCTTAATAATCTTCAATATTTTACATACTTTAGGCATCTTAGGCACTTCAAGTATCTTAAGCATCTTAGCTATACCTTCTTATTATTAATGTAATCAGTTTAACCCCGTTGTTTCCTTTGATTACTTTAAATATATTAAGTGTTTTAGGTATCTCATACTACAGAAATGTTGGGTTTTTTTAACCTTTACCTTTCATCGTAGAATCAATATTCTGTATTGGTTCTAAGGCAGAAGAGTGGTAAGGGCTAGGCAATGGAGGTTAAGTGATTTGCCCAGGGTCATACATCTAGGAAGTGTCTGAGGCCAGATTTAAACCTAGGAATTCCCATCTCTAGGCCTGGCTCTTAATCCACTGAACCAACCAGCTGTCCCCCTACTACAGAAATCTTAAGAATCCTAGTTATCACTTTCTGAAGCAGGGGTATGATTAGTTTAACTCCACTGATTCTCTTGCAATTTTTTATGTTTGTGCTCCTTTTGAATATTGAAATTGATCTTTGAATTTTCTTTTTAATTCTGACCATTTTGTCAAGAATGCCTGCAATCCCCCATTTATTAAATATCCATTTCTTTCTCTGCATTGCATGCTTAGTTTTTCAGGATAGGTGATGTTTGGTTATAGGCCTAGATCCTTTGCCTTCTGAAATATCGTATTCTATGAATATGTAATATTGATTGTGGATCTATAGTATTTGATTTTTTCCGGCTACTTGTATTTTTTTTGGCTTCTGAGTTTTGCAGTTAGGCTAGAGTAGTCCTAGGATTTTTAACTGTGGGATTTCTTTTAGGATGTGATTGGTCGATCATTCAATTTCTATTTTCTTATTCAAGAATGTCAGGGCAGTTTCCCCTAATAGTTTCTTTCAATATGGTATACTGGTTCTTTTTTACAATCATAGCCTAGAGTCAATCCAATGATTTTTAGATTATCTCTCCTAGATCTATGTTCCAGGTTAGTTTTTCCAGTGAGAGAATTTCAAGTTTTCTACTTTTTTTTTCATTTTTTTGAATTAATTTTATTGTTCCCTGCTGTCTTATCAAAAAATTAGCTTGCATTCTTCCATTTCTAATTTTTAGGAAGCCATTTTTTTCTTTGAGGTTTTGCACTTCTTTTCTTAGTTATTTTCTTGTTTGAGGTATTGTATTTTCTTTTTCAGGGAACTTTATTTTTTTCAGTAACTTTTTGTTCTAAGTTGTTGATTTTTCTATCATTTTCTTTTAAGTTTCTTAGTATTTGCTTTTTTATCCTTTTTGGAGCTCTTCTCCGAAGGAGAGGCTTGAAGGTTGTGGTAGAGATATGAGAGAGAGAAGTTTTTGCAGGACCTGTGGACCAAGATGCAGGACTGGAGATCTAGCTCTAAAATGCAAAACCCAGGATTCCATCTGAATGTCCCTGGGTTGTTGGCAGTTGGAGCGGAGTTGGGGTTTTTGCTGGCCACACTTTGAAAGGAGGAACTTGGCTTTTGAACTTAGCTTTGTCTCTCTGGCTCTGGGCAGTTGGAGCTGAGGGAGGGGTCTTTTGTGTCTCTGTGTCTGGGACTGGAAGTCATACTTTTCCCTGGAGGCTTTTGACTGACCATACTAAGAAGAGAAACTGGGCTTTTGAACTTAGTCTCTGGCTCTCTGGCTCTGAGCAGTTGGAGTTGACCAGGGGGACTTTTTGGTCTCTGAGTCTCTGACTGGGGGACACACATTTGCTCTCTGGAGTTTGAAGTTGGCTGAGAGACTTTTGTGAAGCTGACTTGGCTTTTGGACTCTGGTGGGGCTGACTTGGTTACTTGAAGTTCTCTTACTTTGGACAGTTGAAATTGACAAGAAGGAGAAGCCTAACTGAAGAAGAAAGAAGATCTTGAAAAGCCATTGTCTTCCATCTCCCTGTCTCAAAGTCACAGTTTGTGACTGGAATATTCCCTCAAACCTTTTTCAATCATTCATTTAGAGTAGGGACTTCCTCATTCCCCTTTCCTCAGTTTCCCATCCTTTTATCCCAATAAACCCCTTACCTGAGAAAGAAACTTAGAGTATTTTATAATTCATTGGGGGGGGAGGGAAAATTGGGAGGAGAAGAGTGGCAGTTGGAGCAGGGAGGACGGAGTGAGGGAGGAAGGAGGTTAGGAAATAGGTCAGTCATCATTAGGGATCGATAGGCAGATCCCCCAGAGCAGTCCCTTGTGTACCAGCATCCCTGTCTGTGCGTAGCATCCCTGTCTGTGCGTAGCATCCCCCAGAAGCATTTCTCTGTCCTCCATTACCAATAAGCAGCCTCAGGTTCCCTCAGCAGTTTCAGGTTCCAGTAGCAGCTCTCTCAAGTCAAAGCCAGTCATAGAATAGTAGCCATTGTGAAGAAACAGTTTCCTCAGTTTATCTTCTCCATTTCAACAAGTAGTAGTTTCTCTCAGCTTACATATTTTATTTCAAGGTTTAATATCATTGTATATTCTCCTATGAGACTCCAAATGTTTTCATTTTTGTTTCACTGTATTATTCTGAGCTTGTATTTTGTGAAATATTTTTTCTAGTGTCAAACTTTTTTTTGTCTTTTGATCATTTTGGGATTTTCCCTTCTTAATTTGGTTAATAATAATAATGAACTATTATATGATAATGGTTAATAATAATGCTGAAGCTTATTGCCAATCCTTAGGTGGAGGGAGACTGTCCCATTTTCGTACTGTACCTGGGATTAGTTCAGTCATTTTAGTCCCAAATTCAGCACTTTGCAGAGGTAGCCTAGTTATCCTACTATGTAGAGGTTTGCAGCTGTTCAGTTCAACTGCTTTGAGTTGGGTTCTGCCCATCCTGCCAAGGTTGGACCTTTTTTGGCTGAGTTCCTTACACTGCTGTCTGTACTGGGTCACCTCTGGCCTCTGTTCAGGCTAGACTTTACTTCACTGTTTTCCACATACTCCTCCCTGTTCTATATTACATTGATTTCCAATCTTAACCGGCTTAGACTTGACTGAGCCAGCTATGTTTTTTCTCCTGTGTTTTGCACTACTGTGTTGCATCCATGTTCTCCTCAAGCATGCTCAGCAATCTCTCCTTGTACGTCAATGACATAGTCCTTGCTTTCTCTACACATTGTCCTGGGCCAGAGCATTATTTCACCATTTTTTCTGTTGGGTCTACCATTCTGGAATTTGTTTTAAGGCATTTTTGTTCTTCTGTGATCATTTGGAAGGTGGTTATGGGCTTTGATTATTTCCTATTTTACCATCTTGGTCTTATTTCTTCAGTATTCCCTGACTTAGCCTCTAAGGTCCTTGGGCTTTGCAGCCTCCATCACCAACTTTCAAATAGATTTGTAGCCAATCTCCAATCATATCTTGGCCAACCTTAAACTATATGTACTATCCATTACATCTATTTGGAAGAGTAGCTCATGGTGAGGGAAGTTACTATTCAAGTATATGTTAGGATTTCAAGCTCCTCATCTGGCTTAATTTATGTATTCAGCACCTTGGACAGCACATCCTCCTGTTTCTTAGCTTTATCACTCATATAACAATCCATATACTATATGTTTACATTTCTCCATTCAGATACTCTTTGCCTTATTGAATAGTATAGTTGAATGAGTACTGGATTTTGAGCAAGTATTATATGGATTTAAATAACACCAGTGACTTCACAGTTATCCATAAGAAAGTCACTGAACTTCCCAGTTTACTCATCTGTAAAATTGAGAGTAATTACACCTCTAGACCTATAGTATGATTTCTGCAAAAAGTAATTCATAATGCAAAATGATTATTCAGATCGAAAAGCACAATAAATGTGATCTATCAATATAACCATCATCATACTGCTGATCTGTTATGGTGAATATATATGACCTCAGTCCTACAATGACTTTGGGGAAGGCTGCTGGAAAAATTGAGAAGAAAGTCATCTCCCAGCACACAGCATCACTGATGAAGAAAACTCATTTGATTTTATGGAAATAATACCTACAGAAGAGATGACAGGCAGTAAAAAATAAAGGAAACTTTGAAGACAGAAAGAGGAGAAAGCCAGGAGAGATTAATTTGTCAGTTGGAAGCAAAGAACTATCTTCTTCAAGTCTTAAATATCATATCAGTAGAACCATTAAGTATTCAAGCATCAATAGAGTATGCTCAATATGATGTCTTGAAGGACAAGAGAAAAATTCAGGACCTAAAGGAGTAATTTAAATCCTACTCTGCAGCTTATTTGCATGTGCTAGAGCACAAATCTCAAAAGAAAAGATCCCATTGCCTTCCAGAATATTTGTCTGATTTAACAGAATCCCTGAGGCAAAGCATACTTTTCTTTATGAGCTTCTTGTCCAGGAATATCTCCCTTTTATATTACTATTCATGAAAAGAAATGATATTCTGAGTGAGAAGATTTTATGTAGGATAGTCCTCTCTAATGTTGCCCCAAAGAGAAAGTCTTCTGGCCACAGATAAGGAGATCAAAGCATTTTGAACAATTGCTCTATCCAGAAAAACAATTTATGGATCCAAAAGACCTCAAGTGAAAATATTACAAGGGCATTTCAAAGTGGACTCAAAAACTCAACACTATTCAAGGACATATCTCATAGTTGCAAAGATTTGTACCAGAAACAATCTCATTAGATTTTAATGCCAACATTGTTTTTCTAATGGAGAAAACTGTTGCTCTTGATATACCATAAAGAGTGGGTTGTTTGCATTATATAGAACCATCCATTAAATAAAATTGCATCTATTGTTAAAAAAACTGGCTTAATTATGGTGGATTTTGGTACTTGAGCTCTGACAACTTAAGTGGCCATTAGAAATCAAGACTAATACATGAATATTATTTAATAAGCTTCCCCTTGTTTGAGTTTTTCTAGAAAATTCAAACAGATAATTTATGCTCAATTTTATCTATGTGCTAATTCTCATTTGAAGGCAAAAGTGTCAAAACGTATATAGAAAGCCAATAATCACTAGATGATGAAGTAATTTTATTCACAATGTCTTTTCTGCAATTTCTCTAACCTTCACTTTTGTTGTTGTTGTTAGAGTTAATGTATAGAGGCATTATTTTCATATGATTTGAAAAAAAATGTTCTTTAAATGTCCTTCCATTCATTTAATGAATGACATTTCTCCAATTGCTTTTCTTTGATTTTCTATTAGTAAAGATTTTTCTCAATTTATAGTCAATGTAATTTTTCATTCTCTGCATTCATTTTTTCACAAATTTTCCAGAAATAATTTTTTTAATTTGACATTATTTCATACCTGTCTATTTCTAGTTTAGGAGAGAAACTGCCAACCTGATAGAATCTTCACCTGTCATTGGATTTCTATCCATACCAACATCTATAAGACTGTAATAGAAATAAAATTATATTATGTTAAAAGACATTTGGGCTTAATATTTCAGAATCATTTCCTAACAATAATTACTATTCAATTGCTATTTGGACCAATTATTTCTGAATGGGATGATAGGTTGTATATCACTATTTCCCCAGGAAATGGAGAAAGAGGAGAATAACCATAGATGTTTCAATAGTCCAATCTTTTCAGGGCATGGGGTGGGAAAAGAAGATTTAGTTGTGAGAATTAAAAAAAAAAAAGAAAAGTCCTTTTATCTCCAACCCAATGTCAATAAGAATTTAGACAAGAAATAGCATTTCTAAATATCTTTAGGCAAAAAGGGAGGAATCAAATCAATGTTTTCATAAAATTATACCTATTCTTATTATGCTTAATAAAAATAATAAAAAGAACCATACTGTAGATTTTATTTCTTGCATCCATTCTTTTTATTCTTTGTCTTTCCCTTTCATATTTCAATCACATAATAAAAATTAAATCATCTAAAATACTTGTTAATAATATTAAAAATCTATAAACTTTTATTTCATTTTTAAATATTGTAATTTTTCTCTTTCTCCTGTATATAGAAAGTTGTTGTTAAGTATTGATAGAAACATAAATGAAGTTTTACACAGCATAAGAAAGACAATATAGTTTCTGAGAATGGTCCTATTTTCTCCCAACTAGTGCATTGCTGTTATATCATCATCATCATCATCATCAAAAAATATGATTAATTATCTGATGACATGGGAAAAGTTAAATTCTATAGATTAATGGTTTTTAACTCTACTTGAAAGATGATGAGCCATGGAGACATTTCCAGAGGTCCTTGGAACTTGGTTGGGGGGGGACTTTATTTTCCTTAACCTCTAAAAGAAATGCAGCATTCTCTTCAATTATGAATTTTTTTTATCTATGCACATATAGAAGCATATACATGAGTGTATATATATATATATACGTATATTCACATGTGCACATATATGCATATGTGTATGTATTCCACAGGCTTAAGCAGACTCCCCAAAGACTCCATCACACACAGATACACAGAAACACACACACACACAGATACACACTGAAAGATTTAAACACCTTTGCTACATTTAGAAAGTTATTATGACACCAACCCAAAACAGATGAAGGTACCAATGAAAGAGAGAATTTGTGGCAAGTGAACTTTAAAAATGGAAACAGAAAAGCTAGTTAGTAGTGCTGGCAGTAGGGAAGCATACTTAGAAATAAGAACCAGGATGGGTAGCTGGGTGACTCAGTGGACTGAAAGCCAGGTCCAGAGATGGGAGGTCCTGGGTTCAAATCTGGATTCAGATATTTCCTAGCTGTATGACCCTGGACAAGTCACTTAACCCCCCATTGCCTAGTTCTTACTGCTGTCCTGCCTTAGAACCAATACAGTATTGATTCTTAGAGGGATGGTATGGGTTAAAAAAAAAAAAAAGAACCAGGATTCTTACTATGTTTATATCAGGAAGCATAAAACCTTGTTAGTTTAAATTGCATATTATGCATTCATTAGAGGTGTCAATTTGTGGGGGGAACACACATTTGTTAAGGTTGAGTCTCAGTTGTGAATGGGAGACTTGTGATATATAAATATATTTGCAGAAATTCATATACTTTCATTTGCAAGTATACTGTAGGACATGAATAAGAATTGCAAGGGATGATCTATCATGGATAGGTTGCATATTTGCATTATTTGAGGAAATTATCTCAATGAAATCTTAGATCCCTTGAAGTGCTGGAGTTTCAATTGCTTATGGATTATAATAAATGTGTTCAAGTCAGGGAATACATGTTAATTAAAACCAAATGATTTGCGTGGCTGATGGAAGAGTCAATAATTAATTTATTTATTAATTTCACTTTCATTCTGAGCAGTCATGCTTATTCTTTAGACATGATTAATGTTTTAAATGAATATATATACATATGAGCAATTGGCCTCAATTGATTATTAATTATGATATTGATAAATAATGGCTGATATTCACTTATGCATATGATTCGGAGGATTGGCACTGAAATGTAAGTAACCAACTAGGAAGCAGATATACTCAATCTCTATTTCCATTTCTGATACTGACATGCTCAAAGTCTCTGATCAAAATTATTGAACGCTCAGGTGGCAGGCTGATAATTTTCAGTCCTTTGCCAATGTTAAATGGGGACAGAGATGCATGTTTCTTAGAGATAATTCAGAATTAAGTGCTCTGTGTTAAACAGTACTTATACAAGAAGCAAAATTGTCTTCACTCTGCTGCTTCATTACTGACTCATGCCAAAGGTATTATTAAGGAAACATGGATATGTATATTGTTTTAATTTCAAGTCAATTTTCTTCACACAATCTTAAGAGGCAAAGTGAAAAAAAATGTATTCCTCATTTTGTAGGTGAGGAAACATGCCCAGAGTAAGTAGAAATGTTGGAATTCAAACACAAATCTACTGAGTTTAAGACTGTTATTCTCTGCAGAACAACATATTCTTTGTCATTCTGAAAATGGAAAAAAAAACAACTAACAAAACAAAAACAAAAACTCAACTATGAAAGTATAACAAAAACACATGGACTACTTCTCCAAGATTATTTATTTTACTGGTTTCCAAATGTAAATATGTAGATTGCTAGTAATCCATGTCAAAATTTTATTTATTTACAATCACAGATCCTCAATGCTTGAAATATTAATTATTTTAAATGTGTTTATATCTGCTCTTTTCCTGGGGACAAAGAAATGGAAACTATCATTTGAACAATGGTTGAAAAATATATGTTGTATGAAGAGAATGGAATATTATTGTGTAATAAGAAATTATGAAAGACACCATTTCAGAGAAACCTAAGACATATAATCCGATGCAAAATGAAGTGAACAGCTCCAGAATAATTTAGATCATAATAACAATATCACCAAAAAGAATTATTTTGGAAAACATAAGAATTTTGGTCAATATAATAGCCAACCACTATTATAGAAAACTGATGATGGTCAATATTATATTCCTCCTTATAGAGAAGCGTTAGGCTAAATATATAAAATAAGATACAGAAGTGATGAACTAAATGTTGAGAATAAGATAAAAAAAAATTGTGATCAATCAATATGTGAAGTAACCTTGCTTTAACTTGTACATTAATTATAATTTTCCCTCCCCATGTGATTAGAAGAGAAAGTAAATGCTTGTTAACTGAAAAAAAGCTATTATAATTAAATATTATTTTTTAAAAGTCTTCCTGCTCTTCTTATTCATTTCCATTTTTCTGCATATCTTCTCTTCTGAATTGCCAAAAGCCACAAAAATATGTGAGGGCAGGTCCATGATCAAGAAATTAGAGGCTTTATTGCTCTACTATTTAGTTTGGGTTGAAAAATGCTAACCTAGTGGTTTTCTCTGGTGAGCCCAAGTTTGACTTCTACTTGCAGTGTGCCAAAGATGCCCTTGTATTACAACACTAATGAAAAATTAGTGGTGATGAATCCAAAGTAATCACCATTCTTTTCATCTCTCCTACATCCCCCAAAGCTTAAACTAATAATAATAACCATTTTAAAGCATTCTCATGGGAAACTTGGCATGACTGGAAGGAAAATCAATTGTTCTTAGGACAGCCATTATTGTAAGAATTAATCACCACTATTTGCAATTACTGTACTGCACAATTATCAGTAATATTTATGCTGTGCTGACTGCTGCTAGGTGTCTGAGCTGCCTAAGTGGGGACCATATTGCTTCTGTGGTTATTATTCTAGAAGAGAGGGTCAAGGAAAAGAAGGAAGGAGGGAAAAAATAAATGAAACAAATGCATAGAGATGACAGTATGAGGGGATCCATATCTCTCACTGTCAAACCAAGATGGATTAAGCAGCCTTTGCCTTAGTACATGTCACAACAGCAATCCACTCGCACCTAGAAGTTGTCTTTGGAGTAAAAGAAAAGGACTGAAAAGGGTTTGATAGGCTACAAATTAGAACAGTTTTCAGCTTTAAATCTATTGTCTAAGCCTGCATTCATTCTTAAAGTAAATGGTGTTCAGTTAGTGGATGAAATGTATGCTAGGCCATACAACTCTTCCTTTAGGAAGAAACAACTTCTTCTTTAGAAGCAATATAGGAATTAAAATAGAAGTCAGGAAAGAGGAAAATTTGGTTTGAATTCTGATTTTCTGGCATGTTAATTAGTTGTGTGACTGGACAAATTACTCAACTTCTCTCAAATTCAGGGTCCTTCCTCATAAAATGGAGATACTTACCTTTCAGGGTCTTCATGAGGATCAAAAAAGATAACACATTACAGATAAATAGCAGTTTTTTCTTATGTGTACCCTCATTAGATAGAATTCTTATACATGCCAAACCATGATTGGCAAATTGTGCATGGAGACTCATTTAAAGTGGCCTGAAATTCTACTTCTGGACCTATTTTATCTCAGAAGCAGACCCAGAGGTGATTTATACATCTCACCATTTGAGATGCTATTTGGACATCCACCTATTCAGGCACAAGCATTATACCCTGCCTATACCTTACTGTTAGGAGGGGATACAACTATTGCTACATATATCAGACAATTACAAACAGCATCAAAAGAACTCCACGATTCTGGAGCTGCTATTCAAGCAGGCCCCATTGATTTCTCACTTCATGATTTAAACCTAGGTGATAGTATGTACATAAAGAATTTCAAATGTACTGGGTCAACTGAACCTGCTTATGACAGAGCATTCCAGGTCCTACTAACTATACCAACAGCCATCAAAATTGGAGAGATGGACTCATGGATTCATTGTAGCCATGTAAAATGAGTACCTTCTGTTGATGGTGAATAATTGCTTGCACTGATTGTATTTGACTATTGATTGTGATTGGACTTCTTTATTGCTGGATTTGTACTCTATCTAGACTCAAATCCTTGTTCTATCACTTACTTCCTGACCTTTGGCAAATCAGTTAATATCTTTTAAAATCAGTTTCCTCCCATGTAAAATGATATGGTTAGACTAGATAGCCTATAAGACTCCTTCCAATTCCAATCACTGGACCCTTGTTTCTAGTGCATCGAAGCAGCAATAGATATTTAATAAAGTAAGTTCATGAAGGTCATATTTGAGTAAACATATACCTAATTTCCACAAAGGAAAAATCTGCCACTTACACCTTTACTCAGGACAGTCTAAGATAGTCGCATCTAGGATAGATACAGATGAGGTGTACTGTTATGTTGCTTGCTGAATTTGATCATAGAACATGCAAATAAATATACACACTATGCTATTTTTATTGTACGATTGAAATCTGTGTTGTTATAAAATATGATATATTATTAATTTTATTTGAATAAAATGCAAGCTTTGAAAATTATTTGTTTAGACTATTTTATGAAAAGTGTTAGGTGACAAAAGTGGTTTATTTGTTGTTGTTGTTAAATAAAAACGGGGAATGGTTTCTACATAATGTTTATAAATTACTGAGTTATTTAATAGAGTGAAGATTAGGGTGTATACAAGGGTAAGCCACTATGCCTCTAGCTTGTAAGGTTGTATATAAGACATGGGCTTCTAAAATCTGTGTGAAAAAATGAATCTAATAACCAAGGAGCAATGAAGTTCTAAATAAGACTATTAATTATTGGCAAAGTTACTTGGTAGAGGAATGATCCAGAGACTTTGAAGGACAAAGCCTGGAAGACATGCAAAGATTTCCATCCACAGTGGGGGAAGGTTTAGAAGGCTTGGAATCTTGAGGGAAGAGAGATTCCAGGTGGGAGACAATTGATCTCTCTCTCTCTATCTTGAGACAGCTATGGTGAAAATCTGATTATAGATTTTTCTCCTTAGCCATACAAAATCCCTCATTGAATTTAACCACAATTTCCCCCCAAAGATACCAAGAATTGTGGTAGAACCTGAGAAGCATAAGAAGCAACTAACAATATCTCACAAAGCTCCTTTGACACCCTGGGTCTGGACATTGGTTCTGCTATGACAGACCAGGGGTCACAAAATTCTGAACTTCTCAGAGACCAGGCTGGCAAGCCTGAGTCTCTAAACTTTGGAGGGAAAGGAAAGGATATTTTAGACAGACAGGGATTTCCTTTCCCCTCTTTCCTATAGATCCAACCTGCAGACATCTTTCTTATCTAACCACAATTTGTTAGAATAAAGTTGTCAGATATCCTAAACCGACTTCCTTGTCATATTGGAAGATGGAGAGAGAGCTGATTTCTCTCTCTTTCCCCAAGGGAAGAAGTTCACCCATTAAATTAGTTATTAGAGGGGAGTAAAGGCAGAGTTAGTGGAGATTTGAAGAAGACTGAGTGGAGGAATCCATCTCTGACCCTCATTCTACCTTCTGGGCATTTATCATCAACTCTTTCTCCATTATGCCCAAACTAACCCTCTAATACAGTTATGAGATCCATTGTCATTACTGATCCAAGATAATTTGGATTCACAAACTATGAATTTTTGCATATTTGGTCTCTATTTTTCTCAAAGTTCTATTGAGGTAAAAAAATTCTTCATTCCTCTATCTAAAAACCTTTCTGGTTCTCAAACAAAATCAGCAAAATACTTTGGAATCATATTAAAGAAAGTTTCCCAAAGGATTTTTGAATGGAATGAACTCTAGTATTAGAGGTAAAATCATAACATTAAACTAAGAGTCTTAAGACAGTGAAGAAATATAAAGCAATAGATGAGACAAGAAAAGGGATCACTGATTTTCTAGACAGAGAACCTAAATTACTGAGTTTTTTAACAGAGGAACTAAATTCAAATTCTTTCTCTTCTATATATTACCTATGTATTCTTGGGTAAATTATTTTTCTTTAGAGCCTTATTTCCTTCATATTCAGATGAGGAAAGTAAAAAAAAAACATTTTAAGTTTCTTGAGAGTAGGGAGTGTCTTAGTTCTGTATTTGTAGCTCCAGTGAATCTATCTAGCCCAGTTCCTGACACAAAAGCACTTAAACTTTAACTGATTTATTGATTAAGTCATAATACAGAGATATTGAGTATTTGATCCTTAAAAGGATTTTCCAGCTTTGAATTTTATGAATCAAAAAAGTGGTTCAGAATAAATTGGGTGATTTATTTAGAATATGTAGCTCATGATGACCAAGAATAACTGTATAAGTCTTCCTGCTTTTGGCAATAGCTACATTTACCTATAATATCTTTCTCCATTTTTGAGGAATAGGTGAAATGATCTGTCTTTTTTTTTAAATTCAGAAGTCATATTAAATTATCTATGAAAATTATTTGATTACATTTCAATTAACAAGCATTATTGCCTTCCCAACTCTCTACCACTAAGAAAAAAGGAGAAAAAACCCTTGTAAAATTTTTTCACAATTAAGTAATTTTTTTCCATATAAAACAGATTTATCTCATTCTGCATGCTTAATTCATCACCCCTTTCTCATAGGTAGATGGCATTTTTCATCATTATTCCTCTGGAAGCACAAATGGTCATTAACATTGATCAAAGTGAGGTCCTTCATTTTTTTTTACAAAATCATACAATCTGATCAATAGTTGGAGAAAAAATATTAATCTTGTTTCTGTTTTAAAAAAAACCAAACAACTTAGAAAATATAGGAAGAAAATGATCTTTCTTAGTATGGTATGTAGTATCTATCTAAAAATCACTGTCATCATTATATGTATTGGGGATAAAATTAGATAGTTTTCCATTAGGATCAGGTGTAAAGCAAGTATATCCATCATTTCTACTACTATTTAACATAATGCTAGAAATACTAGTTGTAATAAATAAGACACAAAAAAGAAATTGGAAGAATAAGCATATGCAAAGAGAAAAACATTCATTGCTTTTCAGCAAATAATGTAATGGTTTACTTAGAGAAAACTAGAGAGTCAACTAAAATTAATGTAAACAATAGCTTCAGCAAGGTTGCAAGATATAAAATAAATTCACATAAATCATCAGCATTTCTGTTATATCAGCAACAAAATCCATAGTGAAGAGAAAGAAAAAGAATTGTATTTAAAATAACTATAGAATTTATAGAATACTTGGGAGTCTACCTTCATAGTCTCATGGAGTAAAGAATTGCCTGGATTTATTGGAGGAGGAAAGGTGGTTTCAGGAGATTTAGGGGATTAAATAACATTGATTGCCCATAATGTTAATACAGGGAAGATCAGCTGTAGGTGAACCTTAGGGGCTCAAGAAGGTGTTGACTTCTTTATCTACGAGTTCTTAAGGATAATTTCTCCCCATGTTGGTCATGTATTAGTGTCTCTTTTCTGGGCTCTTAAGTAGTAGGAAGTCAGCCTGGGTAATATTTAATCCCTTCCTGAGTTATTTTGATCATGTGGGAGCATCTGTGATACCTCACCATTGAGTCAAAGACAGTTTTCTTTTTTCTTTTTTTTAAAAGTATTTCTATATAGACATTCTTAACAATATTTTATTTTATTCATGTCTTATCTTTATTTCATTTCAATAACAAATTTCCACATAAGTTTTCCAAAATTATACTATCATGTTGCCCCTCCCTTCCTTCTTCACTCCCTCTCCTGGAGCTGACAAACAATTCAATCTGGGTTATACATGAATCATCACACAAAACATACTCTCATGTTATTCATTTTTATAAATGAATAATCACATAAAACAAAAACTCCAAATCATATGTCCAAATAAACAAGGGATAAATCACATGCTTTCATTTTCATTTCCAACAGTTCTTTCTCTAGAGGTGGAAAGCATTATTTTTCATAATTCCCTCAGAATAATCCTGGATCATTGAATTGCTGTTAGTAGCAAAGTCTATCACATTTGATCATTCCACAATATTTTAGTTACTATGTATAATGTTCTCCTGCTTCTGTTTATTTTACTCTGCATCAGTTCATATAGGTATTTCCAGCTCTTTTTTAAATCATCCTGTTCATTATTCCTCATAGCACGAGACTATTCCATCATCATCATCATATACCACACCTTGTTCAGTCATTACACAATTGAGGGATATCCCATTAGTTTCCAATTATTTTCCACCAGAAAAAGTGCAGCTATAAATATTTTTGTGCAAACGGGCCCTTTCCCATTTTTAAAATCTTTTGGGATTGTAGCAGTCCACCCCTAGCTATGGGCAAGGGGAACAGTTGGTATGTGCAGATTGCCTTAAAAGTATTGCACATGGCTGGGAAGGCCTCTGACCCTTGACCCCAGCTTCCCCCAGGTTAGGCGGGAAAACAGGTTTCTTTGTTCTCGCCTGGTTAAGAGAAACCACATCTATACCTTGTCATTAACCAATGAGGATCATCCCTATGTACTGTGTACTGTGTATCAAAGGGTATATGTAGCCCAGCAAGCTCCGCCTCTAGCTCTCTCTCTCTCTTTCAGGCTAGCTGATGGCTGTCCTGGCAGGAGCTTGGCCTCTGGCCAAGCTCCATCTTTAAATCTTTAAATCTTCTCTATCTCTCTTTCATCTCTCTGACCTGTGTGGTATTAAATGTGGATCTCTGGACTGGTAAAAGCCTTCGGAAGGGTCCTTTGATCAGAGCTTAGCTGTGGCTCATGGAAAATTAATAAAGATTCATTCTGGCCACCTCATATCTTTACTTCGACTCCGTCATCCCCCTCGTGGTATCTAAAACTTCTATCCTGTCTCTATCTTCCTACCTTAAAGCTTCTCTCCCCTCTGAGGAAGCTTTAGGGATACAGACCTAGTAGTGTTATTGCTGGATCAAAATATGTGCATTCTATTACAGTCCTTTGGGCATAATTTCAAATTGCCCTCCAGAATGGTTGAATTAATTTATAATTCCACCAGCAATACATTAATGTGCTAATTTTGCCACATTTTCTTCAACACTTATTATTTTCCTTTACTGTTATATTGTCCAACCTTGAGAAGTGTGAGGTAGAACCTCAGAGTTATTTTAATTTGCATTGCCCTAATCAAGAGGGACTTAGAACACTTTTCCACATGATTATTGGTAACATTTTTCATATAATTCCTGTGTTTGTCTTGGCAAACAGATTCCCCAATATTTGTAAAAATTAAAAAATGATAGAAATATTATATTTTATGAAGTTTATTAAATGATCCTTAGAAATCAAGGAATAAAGAGGATACAACATAAAAACCATGTGCCCATGGCTGGTTAGCCATTTTTAGCCATCCCCACTCACCACCATCATTGCTGATCTTACTGCATCAGAGAGAGAGAGACTCAATGACCATTCCCTTTATTCTCTCTCTACAGGAATTATGAAATGATAAGAAGTCAGTGGCTCTTGGGATATGTAGTTCTTTTTTAGGGTTATAGATTTTTCCCCCTGAGACCCATGGAAGACTAAGCATCCCAATGGGTCTTGTAAACATACCAACTTTGAAATTACAATAATTTGAGGATAAGTGGAAAAGAGAACAAAACCAATAATTTTTATATTGTCTAGAGTGATTTTAAATGGAGTTTTTTTCCTAATCTTTGCTATTGAAATTTTTAAAATATATATAGAAATGCTGATTATTTATGAAGGTTTATTTTGTATTCTACAAATTTGATAATATTATTTATTATTTCAACTAGTTTTCAGTTGATTTTCTAGGATTCTCTAAGTATACCGTGACATATCCATAATGACTGATATTTAGTTTCCTTATTGTCTACTTTAATTCCTTTATTTTCTTAGTCTTCTCTATTTGATAAAGCTAGCATTTCTAGTGCAATTGTGATAATGGGTATCCTTGTTTCACTTGTGAACTTATTGGGAAGGCTTCTAACTTATCTCCACTGCAGATGATACTGGCTGATGGTTTTAAATATATACCATTGATTATTTTTAGGAAAGGCCCATCTTATTTTTCTTCTCTAATATTGCTACTGCTAGCATTTCTAGAACAGTATTAAGTAGTAGTGGTGATAATGGGAATCCATGCTTCACTCCTGATCTTACTGGGAAGGCATTTAACTTAGCTTGCTGATAGTTTTAAATAAATGCTACTCATTATTTTTAGGAAAGGCCCTTTTATTCTTATGCTTTCTAGTGTTTTCTATAGGGATGGGGTTATTGTATTTTTTGTACATCTGCATCTATTGAGATAATTATTTGATTTCTTTTAATTTGGTTATTGATATAGTCAATTATGTGGATGGTTTTCCTAATATTAAATCAGCTTTCCATTCCTGGTATAAATCCCACCTGATCATAGTGAATAATTCTTGTGATATATTGCAATGGCTCCTTTGCTTGCTTCTATGTTCATTAGGGAAATTTGTCTATAGTTTTCTTTCTCTCTTTTGGTCTGCCTGGCTTTGGAATCAGTACCATATTTGTGTCATAAAAGGAATTTGGTAAAACTCCGTCTTTGCTTATTTTGGCAAATAGTTTGTATTGTATTGGGATTAGTTGTTCTCTAAATGTTTGCTGGAATTCACTCCTGAATCCATCTGACCCTGGGGATGTTTTCTTAGGAAGTTCCTTGATGGTTTGTTCAATTTCTTTTTCTGAGATGAAATTGTTTAAGAATTCTATTTCCTCTTTTGTTAATCTGAGCAATTTATATTTTGTAAATATTCTTCTATTTCACCTAGATTGTCATATTTATTGCCAAATAATTGAGCAAAGTAGTTCTTAATAATTGCCTTAATTTCCTCTTCATTATCCCATTTTACTTCTCTCTTGCCATTTCTCTTAGTACAATCCTCTTTTACACCCCTTGTTTCTTTTGACATATCCTAAACACCTTACTACCATACCCTCTATATATACTCATTCCTCTTTGTGAAATTTTGCTTCTAGTTCTCCCTTTTCCTGAGAAAATCAACTCTTCTCTATTTACTTTTCAAATTGCATTCAGTTGGAGAGCCCCCTCACTATGTCTGACTGTTGGGTTTTTTTACTCCTGTTGTTCTGAGGCACTTTTTAAAAATCAGAATATTTTTCCATGGTTACATGATTCATGATCCCTCCTACTCCCCTCTAGGAACTGAAAAGCAATTCCAGTGGGTTATACATGTATCACTGTTCAAAACCCATTTCCATGTCATTCATATTTGCAGTAGAGTGATCTTTTAACATCAAAAACCCAATCATAGCTCCATTGAACCATGAGATCAATCATATTTTTTGTAGTAACAGGATAACTTAGAAGCATAGAGAATAATGAAAATGTAAATGACATCTAAATAGTCTAGTGGATAAAGCACCAGGTCTGGTGTTGGGGGGACCTTGGTCAATCTGGTCATAGACACTTCCTAGGTGTATTACCCTGGGCAAGTCACTTAACCCCAGTTGTCTACCCCCTTGCCACTCTTCTGTCTTAGAACTGATACTTAGATAGAGGGTAAAGTTGTTTTTTTTTTAAAAGGATCACTGTAATTCTCTGGGTCAGAGATGCTAAGGGCCTGAACTAGAATGGTGGCCTTTTGAGTGGAGAGAAAGGAATGTTAAGTGACAACAAGAAGATGGGCTCCTAATTAGTCTCCTACCTTCCAGTCTATCCTCTCTCTAATCCATCTTCCACATGGTTTCAAAGCTTTAATTTATCCCTGATTGACTCTATAATTCTTTCTCATGGGATATTCTAAATGTTTTCTTGTCTCTTCAAGTGACATGCACTACCCCTTGCTTCTTCCTTTATGGTGAAAATAGAGTCCATCCATCATGAGCTCCTCTTCTCTCCTATCCCACATTGTGAGACCACTCTTTATCATTCTCTTTTCTCTGCCTTCATTTACTGGTTTTTGAAGAAAGTGCAGTTCCTTTCTCTGCAAAAGACAAAAAATTTCCCTTATGTCCTTGATACTCCCTCTGTGTTCTCTTTCTGTGTCTGTTTCTATCTCTCTCTCCAAAATTTCCCCTACTGATTCCTTCCCCACTGCACTAAAATATTCTAAGATACCCATTCTTGTTTTTTAAATTAAATTAAACTTTTCTCCAATTTTATATGAAAACAATTTCTAATAATTTAAAAAAGAATTTTGAGTTAATACAGGATTTAGAAATAAAGGATGAATTTAGAAATTAAAGGAGAACATAGGAGAAAGGGAAAATAATTTCTCTTTATACCTATGGATAAGGAAAGAATGTTGTTCAAAATAAGACATAGAGAATATTATGAGATACAAAAAAAGATAATTTTGACTATATGAAATTACAAAGTTTCTGCACAAACCTAAGAAATGAAACTAAGACTAAAAGTCGAACAACAAAATGGAGAAAAAGCATCTTTAAAGCAAATTTGTTTCATTTATCAAATATATAGAACACTGGGTCAAATTTATAAGAATACAAAGCATTTCCTGAATGACAAGTGATCAAAGGATATGAACAGGCAATTCTCAGATGAAGAAATTAAAAACTATCTTTAGTCATATAAAAATGCTTCAAATCATTTTTGATTAAAGAAATGCAAATTAAAACATCTTTGAGGTACTACTTCATACCCATCATATTGGCTAACATAACAAAAAAGGAAAATGATAAAAGCTGGCATGTTTATGGAAAAATTGGACACGAATACACTGCTGGTCGAGCTCGAAACTGACAAAACTATTTTGGAGAGCAATCTTAACATAACCAAAGAGCCATCAAACTGTGCATCAAACCCACTGAACAAATAATAAAACTATTTAGTCTATATCCAAAACAGACTAAATATAGGGAGAAAATCTACTTCTACAAAATATTTATAGTAGATCTTTTTGTGATAGCAAAGAACGAAAACTGAAGGAACATTCATCAATTAGGGAATAATTGAACAAATTGTGGGACATCCTTGTAATGGAACACTCTTGGGCCATAAGAAATGACAAATAAGGTAATCACAAAAAAAAAAAAAAACCTCAAAAAGATTTGTATATAATGATGCAAAATTAAGTGAGTAAAACCAGTAGAACATTGTACACAATAAAATAATGTTTGATGATCAACTGTGAATGACTTAACTATTATAAATAAGGCAAGTATCCAGGACAACTCCAAGAGACATGTAACAAAAATAGGATATGGACCACCATAGAAGGAACAGCTGGTGTATGAATGCAAATTGAAACATACCATGCTTTACTTCATTTACTCCATGAATTTTATTTACTATAATGTGTCTTCTTTCACAACATTTTACACATGGAAATATGTATTCTATGATAATACATGTACAACCCATATCATAACTACCTTAGGGGAGGAGAAATGGTAGGGAAAGAGAGAACATGGATTGTAAAATATCAATAAATTAATACTAATAAATTGCATTGACATGTAATCTAGAAAAATAAAATTTATAAAAATAAAAAATAATAAAAGAGAAAAAAGTTTCAATCCTCAGATTTTCTCCTTCTCTCCCCCCCTGATATAATTAACAATCTAATATAGATTTTACATTTTCAATCATGTAAAATATTTTTCCACATTAATTCTCTTGTGAAAAGAATCATGAGCAAAAAAATAAAGAAAAAAGTGAAAAAAAGTTTGCTTTGGTATGTATTCAAACTCCATTAATTTCTTCTCTAGATGTAGATGGTATTTTTTCATGATTTTTTGGGATTGTTTTAGATTGTGTTTGGATTCTATTGCTGAGAATAGCTGCACCATGCAGTTCATCATACAGTATTGCTGTCTCTGTGCACAATGTTCTCTTGGTTATGCTTACTTTACTCTGCTTCAGTTTATGTAAGATTTTTCCAGGTTTTATTGAAAGTGTCCTGCTCGTTACTTATTATAGTTCAATAGTATTCCATTAAAATTCTATATTATAACTTACTCAGCCATTCCCCAGTGGATGAATACCCTTTCACTTTCTAATTCTTTGCCCTCTCAAGAGCTGCCTTAAATATTTTGGTATATACAGGTCTTCCCTTTTTTTTATTATAATTATTATTTTTAATTCTGTAGGATACAAACCTAGTAATAGTATTGCTAAGTTAATTAGTATGTACTATTTTATAGCCGTTTAGGCATAGGTCCAAATTGTTCTCCAGAATGATAGAACTAATTCATTAGTGTACGAATTTTTCCATATCCCTTCCAAGTTTTGTCATTTTCCTTTTCTGCCATAATAGTCAATCCAATAAGTATGAGGGAGGTACCTCAACATTATTTTAAATTGCATTTCTCTAATTAATAGTGATTCAGAGCATTTTGTGCATGACTATAGAGATTTTTAATCATTTTGAGACCTGCCTGTTCATATTCTTTGAACATTTATCAATTGGGGAATAATTTGTATTCTTATACATTTGACTCATTTTCTATGTATTTGAGAAATGAAGACTTTATTAGAGAGACTTATAAATTTTTTCACCATTATGATTGCTATGTATTGTTTTCCATCCTATTTTCCCTCCTGTTTATATTTTTCTTTTCCCTTTCAATCTTCCCATACTCAAAAGTGGTTAGATTCTGACCACCACATCCTTTAATTTGCCCTCTTTTATGTCAGCCCCCACCTTCTCTTTTTCCTTTCCTTCCTATTTTTCTGTAGTATAAAATTGATTTCTATTGATTGTTTGTGTTCCTCTCTCTGAGCCAATTCCAATAATAGTAAGCTGCAAACACTCCCTTTCTCACTTTTCCTAATTCCCCTCTGTAGGGAAAAACATAAAAGCTATAAAAGTGTTTTTGTGCCCCTTTTGAGTTAAATAATCTACCCAGTTCTACCTCTCTCTTAACCTTTCTTCCAGTGCATTCTTCTTATTTACTCCTTATATCATTCCATCATATTCAATTCACATCATTGTCCTTTATTTATGTATACTATTTCTAACTACCCTAATAATGATAAAATTCTTAGGAGTTTTAAAAATCATCTTCTCATGAAAAGATGTAAACAGATTAACCTTATTGAATGTCTTTTGATTTCACTTTCCTGTTCACCTGTCTATGCTTCTCTTGAGTCTTGTATTTAAGAGTCAGTTATCCAATAGGTTTTGGTCTATTGATCAGGCATGTTTGAAAATCTTCAATTTCATTGAATACTCATTTTTCTCTGAATTATTTATGATGTTTTGTTGGGTAAGTGATTGTTGGTTGAAGTCTGAGTTTCTTTGCCCTCTGGAATATCTAACTCCAGGTTCTCCAATCCTTTAATGTAGAAGCTGGTAAATCTTGTGTTGTTGTGACTGTGGCTCCATAATACTTGGATTGTTTCTTTTTGTCTTCTTGCAATATTTTTCCTTGACTTGGGAGTTCTGGAATTTGTTTGAAAAATTCATGGTAGTTATTCTTTTGGGATCTCTTTCAGGAAGTGATGGGTGGATTTTTTTTTACTCCTTTTTTACCTTTTAGATCTAGAACAACAGGGCAGTTTTCACTGATAATTTCTTGAAAGATATCGAAGCTCTTTTTTAAAATCATAGCTTTCAGGTAATCCAATAATTCTTACATAATCTCTCCTGGATTTATTTTCTAGATTTGTCACTTTTCCAATGAAATGTTTCACATTTTTTCTGTTTCATTCTTTTGATTTTGTTTGAATGTTTCTTGATATCTCAAGGAATCATTAGTTTCTACTTGATCAGTTCTATTTTTTTAAGGGATGATTTTCTTAGGAGAACTTTTATACCTTCTTTTCTATTTGGCTAACTCTCCTTTTTAAAGAGTTATTTTCCTCAGTGAATTTTTGTATTGTTTTCAATATGACAAATTCTGTCTTTTAAAGGTTGTTTTCTTCAGTGAATTTTTGAATATCTTTTTTCAATTTGGCCAATTCTGTTTTTAAGAAATTCTCTTCATTGGATTTTTGTGTCACTTTCACCAATTTTCCTATTCTGTTTTTTTTAATATATTATTTTCTTTAATATTTTTGTGCCTTCTTTAGCTGGTGGTTGACATTTTTTTCATGATTTTCCTATATCACTCTCATTTATTGTCCCATTTTCTTCTCACTTATTTGATTTTAAAATTCTTTTTGAGATCCTCTATTAATTATTTTTAGGCTTGAGATTAATCCATATTTGATACTTTGGTTGTAGCAGTATTGACTTTGTTGTCTTCTTCTAAGTTGGTGTTTAAGTCTTCCTTGCCACAAAAATAACTTTCTATATTGAGTTTCTTTTTGGCTGTTGTTGTTGACTCATTTTCTAGCCTTTTTCTTTTCTTTTAAATTAAAACAACTGTTAAAGTTGGGCTCTATTCCTGTGATGAAGAGCTTTTGGTTCTTTGGGCAGCTGCCTTCAGAGCTAGCTCTGGGAATCTATAAGTTTTTAGTTCTTCCAAGGTGATATGATCTATAGAGAGCTTTGTTTAATAGTTTTCTGCCCTGTAGTTGGGTCTGTGAGTAACCATAAGTTCTCATTTTTGCCTTGGAACTCTGACCATGCTCTCCTGTTCTCTTGTGGCTACAAGCACAGGTGTCTGCTAGTATTCTTTCTGAGAATGCAACCTAGTACTACAACATGCATCTGTGCAGAGCCAGCAAAGGTTCCCCTTTAATCTCTTTCTGAGAAGTTGTCCAATTCCCCTTACTACCTTTTGTTGAAAGCTCTAGAAGCCTTCATGGTTGGTTCAGTCCCATCCCCTCCAGGGCCTGCTGCCATGGAGGGACTATGGCATACTGCTTTGTACTCCACTACCTCTCCAATGCAATAAACCTTTTGTTTCAGCTTCCTATGTTGTTTTGAAATTTTTTCATCCCATCTATTTTTGGGATTATGCTATTCAAAAAGTGTTTTAGAGGCGTTATATTGTGGTTATTTGGAGGGTAATTTGGTAGAGATTAGGAGAGTTTGTGTACCTTATCTACACCCTCAGGTCACCATTCTAATTAATAAAAAAAAAACACATTTGATCCTCTCATGTCAAACTGATACTCTAAATTTTTCTCTTTCATGGGTTCTCTGAAACAATTTCACCTCCTACTCACTTCTCAATCTTCTTCAGTATTATGATTCAATCACTCTTCTAAAATTGTTCCCTCCCAGTACACTAGTGATTTCTGCTAATTCCAAAAAAGCTTTTTCACATTCTTCATTCTAACTGACCTATATATTATAGCTTTTAAAGCAAGCTCTTGACCATTTCTTCATCCTTAATCATCTCTTATTTTCTGGATTTCATGACTGATTTCTCTCTCTCTTTTGTTTGATTTTATTTGTTTTTTTTTTTTTACTAATTAAATTTTTATTTTTCCAGATTATATGTCAATACAACTTTTAAATATTTGTTTTCTGATATTTTGCAATTCATGTTCTTTTTCTCCTTTCCAACCTTCCCCAATAAGGTGGGTAAGATGATATATGTTGTATCTATATGTACATATTATCACATTATACTTATTTCTACATTCATCATGTTGTGCTAGAAGACACAAATTGTTTACACTAGAGAAAAATTCATGGAGGAAATAAAGTAAAGCATGGTATATTTCAATTTGCATTCAGACTCTATCTGTTCTTTCTATGGTGGTCGATATCCTTTTTTTTTTTGTCCCAGATTGATCTCTCTTTATTCTCTTCCTAACTTTCTGATTCCTCCTTCCCAATATCCTTTGCTCTATAATCATCTAATTTTTACCTAGTAAGTATGAATGCATCCCAAGGCTCTGTCCAGGGCTTTCTTTTTATATATGTTCTTATGATGTATATTCCTGAATTCAAAGTGATATTTCATCGTAGGGCAATTTCAAACCTGTATCTTGCCATAAATACTTGGCCTGAAATCTAATCCTACATTACCATCTACCTATTATACACCTTTACCTTGATGTCCCATAAAACCCTTATGATCTACTCCTCTAAACCTACTTTCCTTTAAATTTTATTTTTTTTATGTTCCTGCCATTCTGTTATATATCCATTCTCTTACCATCTTACTTCCATTTCTCTAGACAAGGTAGATAAGACGTAGCACCTAAAGCTGAACACAATAACCCTCATATGATCAGACGTGGACAGATAATATCTAGGCTTATTATCTTATTTTACTCTCATTATTACCTTCAATCTTCAAGCCTAAGAAAGTAAGTTATATGCCCTTAAATTTGCCTTGAAAGAATCAATACTTTATCCCATTCAATGCCAAAAACTATGCCTTCTATTTCTGAGAGAACCACTGAACATTTCTGGAGGGAAGCAATATACAAAAACTCTTAAAGCATCTGTAGAGGTAGGATATAATTTATACTCCTTATTAATTTTCAAATCATTCCTTTCCGACATAGAGTTAACTTTCAGAGGAATGAAGCAAACAATCCCAAGTGTTTTTTATTTTATAATGAGTTTTTCAGCTCAATGCAAACCACGTCACTATTGATTGCTCCTCTACAATATGAATTTATCACAGACCCATTTCTTTCCTGGAGAATTATCTATTATGATATTTTTCCTTCTTTATACATTCCATATTTCATGGTACTCAACTAAAAATTCTCTTCCCATTACTCCCCTTTGTGTTTCTCACCCCCTGATCATGCCTGGCTGACTAGAAGGTGGGACTTTCTATGGGTAGTGTTCTTGGAAAATCTTCTATTTTGCCCTAAGGGAGCCATACCATAAGAATACATTTTAGCATCATAGAATTTCAGTGTACAAGGCTGAGTTGACAAAGCATTCATTAATTTGAGTCAAAATAGTATTTGGAACAGGACAAGCCATTTATCTCCTCATTCTTCCTTTTTTCCAGTGCTGAGAAAGATTGGTCAAAGATGATGTCTGATAAGGCAGTGAGAAGGGATAAAAATCAGATAAAAATGTCAGAAAGCCTTTATGATCTTGTTTTCCAAGTAAAAGGACAGAGAATAGGATTTCAAACAAGGAGAACCTCATTGTATGGATAAAAAATATTGAGAACCAAAAAGGAGAAATATCTTACAAGGGATTGCAAAGGGAGTAACAGGGCTGAATTTTCATCCTTGGTCTTTGATTATGAACCCATTGGTTTTTTTTTTTCCTAACTGTATAATGAAACTTTATACATCTCTAGAGGTGCCCACATTTCTAACTCACTAAAGGCATTTTCCCCAGCAAGAGAGATGATGACTTCTCCAACCTACTCGTCCTGCCTTATTTTATATATTCTCTATTGTAGCCAAATTGGAATACGAACTGTTTCCTAAATGTGACATTCCATCTCCTTCCTCTTATGCATATACATAAGCTGATTCCAATACCTGGAAAATACTCTCTCCTCATCAACATCTTCTAAAATATGTATTTTTGTTCAAGGCTCAGTTAAGTTTCTTTCTACTACATGAAGCCTTCCTAGATCCTCCTATTTGTGTCGATGCTTCCCCTATCCACACACCACTATGTATTTACTTCTCTGTGTATATATTTTGCCAAGTGACACAGAAGCTTCTCAAAGTATAAGGATGATTTTCTTATAGTTGTATACTTAGCACTCTGACTTGCATATAAAAGTAAATTTACCTTTGCTCATCAGTACCTTTGACAAATGTCTTTTCATATCATGATCTGAGTTGCATTCCCATTAAATCTCTCCTCAAAAGACTCATCATGTGTAGGTGGGCCAGGGTTTGTGAAGCCCAGGCTAAGGGGACACAGACTATGGAAAGTGCTTCCAAGCTGAAAAGACTTTGCCTATAGACTGTGGATGGATCAAATGCCTATTATATGAAGATTGAGTGTAACTAAATACAAAGATGTTCATCATCAGAATTTTGATCTCCAGAGGTTTAACTTACTGAGTTTTAACAACCTCCCCTTTGCCCCAGACATACTCTTCAATTCAGCAACAATGGCCTTCTTATCATCCCTCAAAAAGAATAGTCATTCTCACTGAATACTTACCTTTTTACTTGCCATATCCTATGCCATGAATGCTTTTCTTATTTGTTTCAACCCTCTGAATCCTCTGGCTTCTTTCAAGACTCAACTTAAATCCCACCTTTTGCATCAGGCCTTCACAGTCCCCCTTATTCTTCCATGTATCCAATATGTGATTACTTCCCTACCCCATCTACCATACCATATATATAAATACATATACATGTATATTAATATATATTTGTATATACATAAATATAAACATTCTACCTTGTGTTACAATCTGTTCTATTTTCAGGTACAACTAGAATAGCCAAGTTTACATAAATAGGAAGTTATTCCTCAAGTTGAAATGAAATCTAACTCCTTGGAGTATCTACCCATTGGTCCCAATTCTACCCTCTGGACCTCACAGAATACATCTAAAATTTGTAATATAGAAATAATATATGTATATATTAAAATATTCGTGTATATACATTTATTCTTATTCCTTATTCAGAACTTGGATTTTTCTCTCTCATTAAAATGTGAGCTCCCCAAGGGCAGGGACAATATTTTTGTTTTTCTTTAAACTCTAGCAAGTAAAGGCCTTTCAGAGTCTGGCACAAAAGAGCTTCATAAATGTTTGTCAACTCCCTGACTGAAAACAACTTGTGAACCTTCTTACTTTGAAATACACTGAGAACATGATCTATGACTAAGGAAATACTGCCCATACTAATGAAATAATATGCCTTTCCAAGTATTTTAGATTATAATGAGGAGGTGGAGTCAAGATGGTGGCTTAGAGACAGCAACAGCTCAGACCTCCATAAACCCTTCCACACAGATCAAAAACATAATGCTTCAAGGGGACTATAAACCAAATCTAACAACAGGACAGAACTAGGAAACCTTCCTGATGGACTCAACTTAAAGGGTACACACCGCCAAAAAAAGCCTGAATTCAAGAATACTCAGGTTTAAGGGGAAGGAAGAAGGAAGGTGCCAAGACCCCTCCACAAATATAGTGCTGAGCCTCCAGCAGTGGCTAGAATCTCTGGGCAGGCAAGGGCACTAGTCTGGAGGGAGTACCTTATTGGCATATGTAATAATTAAAATGTTTTGGGAGCAAGGGAAATATGTAACAATCATGACCACTGAAATATGTTTTTTACTGTGTCTTGGTTTTATATAAATATAAGATGGTCGCCAGGGAATATATTCCCAATTTATGAATATACCCAAGCCAACTGGGTTTTATAGAGAAATTTAATTTATAATACACTGATTAATCAATAGAAAAAGAGAGAAAGGAAGAAAGGAATAAGAATGAATAAATCAGTCAGTTGGTTTTATCACTCACCCAAGATCTCTCTAGGTAAGGCTTCTCATGCCAACCTCAGGCTCCACCTTCAAGAGATCCTCCAATAGCTGGGCCAGGCTCAGGTCATTGAACACAGGCAGCATAGAGGCAGCTGGAGGAGAAACACAGAGCAGACATCCAAGTTGCAGCCAAGATACTCCACTTTAACCCCTCTTCCTCCACTCGAGGTTTTGATGTCAGGGCACAGCTAGCATTGCAGATCAACTTTGCCATGACAAAATCTTATCAATAGGGCAGATAAGAAGCCTTCAGAGGGCAGGGAGCCTCAAACTCCAACACCCCTCCCCTACAGACTGACCTGAGAGACTTGCTGACCAAGATCCAAGGGGAAAAGGCAGCAAGAAACTTCAGGCAACGATGTTGATAACAATGTGGGAATCCTAGCTCCTTCTCAACTTCTGCTGTCAGCTGGGGAAGATCTGAGTAACCTGATCAATCAGTAGAACAGAGTAGAAGCCCCTCAGGACAAAACAGCTCAAACCCACAGACCCAGCACAAGAGGATCAAAACTACAGGCAACAACAGAGGGGAGGGAAGGGGAAAATATGAGTAAAAAACAGAAAAAGAAAAAAGAAATGACAAAAAAATAGCTTCTATCCAGGCAATGAACAAAGGAGTATCAATGGAACAGAGAAAGATCAAGGAACACCAAGCAAAAACACAGAAACTCTAGAAAATTGGACACAGGCTTTGGATGAACTCAAAATACAATTCAAAAAACAAGTAAGAGAGATTGAAGACAACTGGGGAAAGAACATAAAAATCAAGATAAATCATCTGGAACCTGAGGCACTTGAACTAAAACAAGAGGCACTTGAACTAAAACAAGAAAATAGTGTCTTGAAATTCAAAATTAATGAGATTGAAAATAAGGCAAAGAAGATGAAAGATCAGAAGAAGAAGGATGAACCAAAAGTCAGGGATGAAATTCAGTCTTTAAAAACTAGAATCAAACAACTATAAGCAAACAACATCACAAGGCAGCAGGAAACTATTAAAACAAAATCAAAAGAATGAAAATATTGAGGAAAATATGAAACACTTCATCCATAAAACAGAAGATCTAGAAAACAGGTTGAGGAGAGACAACTTAAGAATCATTGGACGACTAGAAGATCATTACAAAATAAAAAGCCTGGACATCATTATACAGGAAATTATCCAAGAACATTGCCCTGACATTCTATAGCAAGAGGGAAAAGTGGAGACTGAAAGAATCCACAGAGCATCTCCTATACTTAATACTCAATTGACAACACCCAGGAATCTTATAGCCAAATTCAAGAACCACCAGACAAAGGAAAAATATTACAAGATGCTGAGAAGAAGTTGTTCAGATACCATGGAACCACAGTTAGGATAACATAGGATCTGGCTGCATCTATCCTGAAGAACTGAAAGGCATGGAATATTATATTCCAAGGAAATTAGGTCTATAACCAAGAATCAACTACCTAGCAAAACTGACTATATTCTTGTAGTGGAAAGTATGGTCATTTAATAAAATAGAAGACTGCCAAGCATTCATAAAGAAATGACCAGACTTGAACAGAAACTTTGATGCCCAAACATAGAACTCAAAAGAATAAATAAAAGGTAATTAAGAAAGGGGAAAATAAAAACTTTTCAAGGGACCCAATAAGTTAAAATAATTTGTATCCCTACAAGGAAAGATGATATTGGTAACCCTTAAAAATTGTTATTATCACCTGGGTATCTAGAAGAATTATACTTTGAGGGAACAGTGACAAACTGTATAATGTATATTAAATTAGAGGTAAAAAAGAGGTTAATACTATAATAAATAGGAAAAGGGAAAAATGGGGTAAATTTATATGTCATAAAGAAGCGCATGCTGGGGGTGGAGGAGAACACAAATACACTTGAAGGGTAAAGAGGTTGGAGATAGGAAATACTTAATACTTATGTGCATTGAAATTGACTCAAAGAGGGAAGAACAATCAGATCCAATGGTGCCGAGAATTGATTTGTACCCTATAGAAAATTAGAAGGGGAACAAATGTACTCATGGGGAGGAAAGCAATACAAGAGAGAGAGAGAGAGGGTGGGGGGTAGTTTAAATAAAAGACCTTAAATAAAATAAGAGGGGAATAAGAATTGAAGGGGGTAGAAAGAGAAGTAAAATAAGGGTGGGAATTAGGGGACCAATTAAAAAAACACTGGTGTAGAAGGAAATAATGAAAGAAGAAAGGGCATGACTAATTGGAAATCAAAATGCTGGGAAATACACAGCTGGTAATCATAACTCTGAATGTGAATGGAATGAACTCACCCATAAAACACAAGAGAATAGCAGAGTGGATTAGAAACCAAAACCCTACCATATGCTGACTACAAGAAAGACAAATGAGGAAGGCAGACACATATAGGGTAAAAGTAAGAGGATTGAGCCAAATCTATTGGGCATCAATGGATAAAAAGAAGGCAGGAGTTGCGATCATGATATTTGACAAAGCCAAAGTAAAAATAGATCTGATTAAAAGGGATAGGGAAGGTAATAACATCCTGATAAAAGAAAGTATAGACAATGAGGAAAAATCAGTACTCAAAATGTATGCACCAAATGACATAGAATCCAAATTTCTAAAGGAGAAACTAGAGGAGCTCAAGGATGAAATAGATAGAAAAACTATACTAGTGGGAGACCTGAAACTTTCTCTATAAGAACTAGATGAATCAAACAAAAAACAAATAAGAAAGAGGTAAGAAAAGTGAATGAAACCTTAGAAAAATTAGTGTTAGTAGATATGTGGAGAAAAATAAATAGGGACAAAAAGGAATACACCTTTTCAGCAGCACATGATACATTCACAAATACTGAACATGTACTAGGGCATAAAAACATTGACAACATGTGCAAAAGAGCAGAAATAATAAATGCAAACTTCTCAGACCACAATGCAATGAAAACAATAATTAGTAAGGGTACATAGAGAGGCAAATCAAAAATTAATGGGAAATTAAACAATATGATTCTCCAACATTGGCTAGTTAAAGAACAAATCATAGAAACAATTAATAATTTCATTGAAGAAAATGACAATGATGAAATATTCTTTCAGAATCTATGGGATACAGCCAAAGCAGTACTCAGGGTGGGGGGGGATTTATATCCTTGATTTCAAATATTAACAAATTAGGGAGGGCAAAGGTCAATGAATTGGGCATGCAAATTAAAAAAAAACTAGAAAGTGAAAATTAAAAATCCTCAGATGAAAACTAAATTAGAGATTCTAAAAATTGAAGGTGAAATTAATAAAATCAAAAGTTAAAGAAGTATTGATTTAATAAATAAGACCAGAAGCTGGTACTTTGAAAAACAAATAAAATAGTCAAAATACTGATCAATTAATAAATTTAAAAAAGGAAAGAAGAAAACCAAATTGATAGTATCCAAGATGAAAAGAGAGACCTCATCTCTAATGAAGAGGAAATTAAGGCAATCATCAACAACTATTATGCCCAATTACATGGCAATAAATATGGCAATCTAGGTGATATGGATGAATATTTAGAAAAATATAAATTGCATAGCTTAATACAAGAAGAAATAGAATACCTAAATAACTCCATATCCAAAAAAGAAATTGAACAAGTCATCAAAGAACTCCCTAAGAAAAAATCCCCAGGTCCTGATGTATTAACAAATGAATTCTATCAAACATTCAAAGAACAGCTAATCCTAATATTATACAAACTATTTGACAGAATAAGCAGAGGAGTTCTAACAAATTCCTTTTACGACACAAATATGATACTGACTCCAAAGCCAAGAAGGTCAAAAACTGAGACAGAAAACTATAGACCAATCTCTTTAATAGAATACTATCAAAATGACTCCAGCAGTTGACCACGAGGGTTATTCATTATGATTAGGTTGGATTAATACCAGGAACTCAAGGATGGTTCAGTATTGGGAAAACCATCCACATAATTGACCATGTCAACAAGCAAACCAACAAAAATCACATGATTATCTCAATAGATGCAGAAAAAGACTTTGACAAATAAGAAACTCATTCCTATGGAAAACACTAGAAAGTATCGGCATAGAAGGGCCTTTCCTAAAAATATTAAACAAAATGTATATAAAACCATCAGTCAATATCATCTGCAGTGTGGATAAACTAGAAGCATTCCCAATAAGTTCAGGAATGAAACAAGGATGCCCATTATCACCTCTATTATTTAACATTGTACTAGAAGCACTAGAAGTAGTAATTAGAGAAGAAAAAGAAATTGAAGGTATTAAAATAGGCAATGAGGAGACTAAGCTATCACTCTTTGCAGATGATATGACAGACTACTTAACAAATCCTAGAGAATCAATTAAAAAGCTAGTCAAAACAATCAACAACTTCAGCAAAATTTCAGGATACAAAAAGTCATCAGCTTTCTATGTATTTCTAACACATTTTGGCAGCAAGAATTAGAAAGAGAAATTCCATTTAAGATCACCCTGGACAATATAAAATACTTAGGAATCTATCTTCCAAGACAAATACAGGAACTATATGAGCACAACTACAAAACACTTTCCTCACTTTCCACACTTATACTAGATCTAAATAATTGGCAAAACATTAATTGCTCTTGGATAGGACTAGCTAAACACAATAAAATGATAATCCTACCCAAATAAATTTACTTATTCAGTGCCATACCCATTGAACTACCAAAAAACATTTTTATACTGAATTAGAAAAAAAAACTAACAAAATTCATTTGGAAGAACAAAAGTCCAAAGATATCCAGGGAAATAATGAAAAAAAAAATGTGAAGGAAAGTGGCCTTGCAGTACCAGATCTCAAACTATACTATAAAGCAGTGGTCATCAAAACAATATGGTACTGGCTAAGAGATAGCACTGAGGACCAGTGGAAGAGACTTGGGGTAAGTGACCTCAGCAAGACAGTCTGTGATAAACCTAAAGATCATAGCTTTGGGGATAAAAATCCACGATTTGATAAAAGCTGCTGTGAAAATTGGAAGACAGTATGGGAGAGAAGGTTTGGATGAACATCTCACACTCTACATCAAGATAAACTCAGAATGGGTGAATGACTTGAATATAAAGGAGGAAACTATAAGTAAATTAGGTAAACATGGAATAGTATACTTGTCAGGTCTTTGGGAAAGGAAAGATTTTAGGACTAAGGAAGAGCTAGAAAAAATACAAAATGTAAAATAAATAATTTTGATTACATTAAATTAAATGTATCTGTACAAACAAAAACAATGCAAACAAAATTAGAAGGGAAACAACAAATTGGGGGAAAATCTTCATAACAAAAACCTCTGACAAAGGTCAACTGACATGAATAGGCAATTTTCAGTCAAAGAAATCAAAACTATTAATTAGCACATGAAAAAGTGTTCCGAATCTCTTATAATTAGAGAGATGCAAATCAAAACAACTCTGAGGTACCACTTCACACCTAGCAAACTGAATAACCTGACAGCAAAATAAAGTAATAAATGATGGAGGGGATGTGGTAAAGTTGGGACATTTATGCATTGCTGCTGGAGTTATGAATTGATCCAAAAATTCTGGAGGGTAATTTGGAACTATGCCCAAAGGACGCTAAAAGACTGTCTGCACTTTGATCCAGCCACAGCAATTCTCAGTTTGTACCAAATAATATTCATAGCTTTGCTCTCTATGGTGGCAAAAATTGGAAAATGAGGGGATGCCCTCCAATTGGGGGATGGCCAAACAAACTGTGTTATATGTTGGTGATGGAATACTATTGTGCTCAAAGAAATAATAAACTGGAGGAATTCCATGTGAACTGGAACAACCTCCAGGAATTAATGCAGAATGAGAGGAGCAGAACCAGGAGAACATTGTACACAGAGACTGATACACTGTGGTACAACCAAATGTAATGGACTTCTCCATTATTGGCAAGGCAGTGATCCAGAATAACTCAGAAGGATTTACAAGAAAGAACACTATCCACATTCAGATGAAAAACTATGGGAGTAGAAACAGAGAAGGAAAACAACTACTTGATTACATGGGTTGAGGGGGATATGATTGGGGATGTAGACTCTAAATGAACATCCTAGTACAATCATCAACAACATGGAAATAAGTTTTGATCAAAGACATATGTAAAACCCAGTGGAATTGCACTTTGGCTATGAGATGGGATGGGGGAGGGGAGGGAAAGTATATGATTCTTGTAATCAAGGAAAAATGTTCTAAATTGACTAAATAAAATTTTCAAAAAAAGATTATAATGACTATAGTATAATATGATAGATTTTTAAAAATGAACATACTGGGACTTCTGGGTAAACATGGCTGCAATCTAGACGCCACACACTTCCTCTCTCTGGCCCCGAACAAAATAGACTACATCAAAGGAGCATAAAAATCACCTTTAGAGGAACAGAAGGACTCCCCAGTACCCCTCAGAGGCGAAGGTCCGTGGGGTTTGAACATTTCCACACTATAATAAGAATGAGGAAAAGCTTGCACAGAAACGTGAACTGAGCCTCCCTTTCCCCCCCACAGCTCCCCCACCAAACCAGAGTAAGCTACTGGAGCACTCACTGGGACAGTGAGTGAGTGGGGAACGTCTCTGTCTGGGGGGGAACTCCAGGGTCCTTGGGATCTGGGGACTGCCAGGAACAACTTCTCTGGGTGGTTTCATGGGAGAATCCTGCGCTGAGCACAGGGAGCCCACAGAGCTGTACTCGGGGCAGTTTTGCTGAGCATCTAGATAGAGCTAAACACCAGGGGCGGACCACGCACTGATTATCTGGGCGGAGTTGAACATCTGGGCGGTTGGGCTGAGATCAGGGGCCCGCGCTCTAAGAAACCTCGGAGGCTGGGAAGAACTAGTCTGAGGCAACCTAAATTCATAGAAAACCTGCCCATATCACCCAGACCCCAGACCAAAAAGGAAAGGGGAATAAAACCACCAAAGGGATGGCTCACGTGGCCCAAAATTAAGCTTCCAAGAAGAAAGGGAAAAAAGGTGACTATTGAAAACTTTTATGGTGGGAGTACCCAAGGAAAAGAAGACAATGAGGATGAAATCCAAAAAAAATCAGAACATGCCTCCCAAAATGGAAACAATCAACAAGCTCTGGAAGATCTCAAACTGGAGCTTACCCAAAAGATGGAAACCTTCTGGAAAGAAAAATGGGAGAAAGAGATCAGAAGTCTGATAGATAAGACTGCTCAATTGGAGAAAGACCTGGAATCATCCAATAGAAGGGCAGACAAAGCTGAAAAGCAAAACCAGTCCCTAATGACCAGAATTAAGCAACTCGGAGAAAGTGAGATCATAAAACAGCAAGAATCAATAAAGCAAAGCCAAAAAATTAATGAATTAGAAGAAAACATAAAATATCTCACTGAAAAGGTCACAGACTTGGAAAACAGAGGAAGAAGAGACAACCTCCGAATTATCGATCTCCCAGAAAAAACAGAGATAAACAATAACCTCGATTTTATTCTACAGGATATTATAGAAGAAAATTACCCACATGTTCTGGAGCAAGGGGGCAAAATAGAAATAGAAAGGGTTCATAGAACACCCTCTATACTAAATCCCCCAAAGACAACCCCCAGTAATGTAATTGCCAAATTCAAGAGCTTCCAAGAAAAGGAGAAAATCCTACAAGAAGCCAAGAAGAGGAGCTTCAGATATAGGGGGCCTCCCATAAGGATCACACATGAATTAGCGGCTAACACACTAAGAGACCACAAAGCATGGAACACAATATTTAGAAAGGCAAGAGAGCTGGGTCTCCAACCAAGAATCAACTACCCAGCAAAACTGACTATATACTTCTGGGGAAAGTATGGGCATTCAACAAAATAGAAGATTTCCAAGCATTTGCTAAGAAAAGACCAGAACTTAGTGGAAAATTTGATATCCAAGCACAAAAAGCAAGAGAAACATGAAAAGGTAAATATGAAAGAAAGGGAAAAGGAGATAAATCTTATCTTTTTCTTTAAGTCAAACTCTCTTCTATAAGAACTACATTTACATCAAATTATATATATTAATATGTGGGGAAAATGTTTTGTGTAACTCTCAAAAATTGTATGCATCATAAGAGTAGTTAGAAGAAATGTGCATAGGGGAAGATTGGGGCATTAAGAAGATTTGGGGAAAGTGGGGGCAAAGAAAGGAAAAGGGAGGGGGGAACTGTCGATAATACTAAGATTTACTTCAAGAAATAGTGGGGGACTTAATAGAATAATCTTTCACATATAAAGATACACATGGGAAGGGGAGGGGAAGAACTCTCATATGAGAAGGAGAGGAAGAGAGTATGAAGTGGAATTACTTAAACCTTACTCTCAGTGAAATCAAATCTGAGAGGGAAGAACATCTAGATCCAGTGGGATGATGAATTCTATCTTATCCAATAGGGCAAGAAGGAAAGGAAAATTAAGGAGGGGGAGGGGGAGGGAGTATAAAAAAGGGAGGGAAGGAGAGGGGGGAGGGGAAGGGAGCATAAAAAGGGAGGGGCTAGAAAGGGAAGCATATCAAGGGAGGGGACTAGGGGGACTGACCTAAAGTAAATCACTGTTTCAAAAGATTATAGCTAAAGAAGAAAGGTTAAAACTTTGGCAGCAGTGGATAGGTGGGTAGTGTTTGTGTTTGCATAGATGAGAACAGACAAGGATTCTAAGAAGTGAGAGAAACAGGAGATTCTGTTAAAAATTGTATCAATACTCACTAGTCATATCCATCTTCTTCTTACCTCAGTTGCTTTGTTACCCAAACCACTAGTGCTCCCCTAGCAACAGTCATTTATTCCATAGTCTTTGAAGATGACAGGAGAAAAGCACAAATCTGATGTTAAGTGCTTGATGCTGCCAAGTCTCCAAAGCCTTCAGGTAGAGGTGAATTCTATGAAGGGGGCAGAATCATTAAAATGAGAATATTGTCTACAAGGTGACAACTTATTGAAAGCCATCCTTCATTTGGACATATACATTTTGGTGCCTTAGCCTCCTTCTGGGCAGGAATCAGGGCTTATTGGTCTTTGTGTTGCAAGCACCTAGCCCAAGGATAAAGTACACAGTATGTGCTTAATCATTATTTGTTGAATGAGTTGATAAATGGCTATCTTTTTTTTTTAAGGCAATTTGTTTGTATTGTAGTAATGCCTTGTACATTGGTGTCAAAATCAGACCATTAGCTCATATGCTTTGTCTTACTTCTCTGGCTACATTTATCTCTTTAAGAAAAATGCTCTCATTTATAGAATAACTTTCCCTCCCTCACTGAATGGTGACAGAGTATCAATATTTTCAAATAATTTCTTAAAATAAAATAGACATGGCAGGTCCAATCATCTTGGTTATGAATAATAGACAGTCATCGCCCTTAGTTAGTACTGTTGGAAATCACATAAAATAATGAGCAACAAGATGAGCAGTTAATAGATTTTTCAAGGGGTTGGGCAAAAGCAGGAGGAGGGATGATGTAGGGTGCCTGGCTCTATGGCTCAGAGAATAATGATGTGGTGAATACTCTAGTAGTAGTTTAGTATTTTCACAATTCTAAATTTCTCTCCATTTTTTTTTGCATTGAAGAGATATGTTGGCAGCTTATTTTGGTGGCCACAGTTTGTGTAAGTGTTGGGCTTCTCACATCCAAATATTTGGCTATTTTCCCACATTTTAAATGAGTCACAGAAAATTTTGCATCTGGAAGTTTATGGTATAATGGAGGAGCTAATGGTATCATTACCATCTTTAAATATCTGAAGAACTACCATGTATAGGAATAATTTATAAATCTTAGACTTATTCTGTGAGGTTATGAGGAAAGATTTGGGACCAATGGGTAGGTACTCCAAGGAGTTAGAATTCAGTTTGTCATAAGGAATACCTTCTTTTTTATGTAGACTAAGCGATTCTAGATGTATCTGAAAATGGAATGGACTATTTCCTAAGGTATCAAGCACTCCATTAATGAAATACTGAAATTGTCATCCTTTACTCATCTTCCTGCTCCCATTCATTTCCTCCTTTTTCCAAAGGCTCAAATTATACAAGTCATTCTGGGAATGCCATAATGCAATCAAAAGAGGTATAAAGAGATGAAACTATTGTGTACTGGCAAGTAATGAGGGTCTTCAATAAACTACCCAGGAGTCCAATGCCCTCCGTCTGGTTGCCCCTACCCTGGCTGAAATTGGAACAGATGCCTCTGCCAGCCTGCCATCTGCTCAGAAATTCTCGGGGCCATCTGACAGTTTCTGTGTGAGGCTCTATTTGCCTGCTTCAGTAGTTTGCCAGATTGGGTCTTTGAAATTCTAGTGTTTACAAGGGATCAGCCCATTACTCTCCTATTTGCTTCCTTTCTTCTTCTAGAGTCTCTTTTAAAGCAAACAACACATAAGTCCTCCTGCCATATAATTATGCAGGTGGGCATCTTTAGAGCCCTACAAAACTGCCTGCGAGGCAGCACCTGTAGTGATAACCCACCCTACCCCCTCCTTTTACAGAGGATCCTCTGGGAAAGATAGGATAGAAGTGGAAGAGGCAAATATCTCTATTACGTCAAGATTAATCCAGAAGTTAATTAATCCAGATCTAGTATTAAGGAAAGTTGTGGGGAGTTTAAATGCCTATGATGTCCTATGCACTGTGATAAAGCACTTAAAAGAAGTATGAATCTGGTCCAAGAACTGTTGAAGTAGTGTAGGTTCTAATTGTGTTTACAAAACATCCATTTCCTTTTTTTTTAAACCCTTACCTTCTGTCTTGGAATCAATACTGTGTATTGGCTCCAAGGCAGAGGAGTGGTAAAGGCTAGGCAATGGGGGTTAAGTGACTTGCCCAGGGTCACACAGCTAGAAAGTGTCTGAGGTCATATTTGAACACAGGACCTCCCTCTCTAGGTCTGGCTCACAATCCACTGAGCCACACAGCTGCACCCAAAACATTCATTTCTTTGGGAGGGTCTAGCTGCTCCCTATATTCCCCAGGATTGAAGAGATTTCCACTTCCTGTGAATTTATGGATAAGATTGAATACTGAGTGATTCCGGGTTGCTCTGTGTGTGCGTGTGTGTCTGTGTGTTTTGTTGGATCATTACATCTCTTGATGTCTGTCTATAAAGTCATGGAAGGCCTGAAATCAGTATGAAAAGAGAAAGTCCTCACAATGGTGAAGGCATGAATCCTTAAAAGATTGAAGAATAATATGGAAATATATTCAGCGAGGTTAGTCTGAACACAACTCTCTTGAGGATGCCAGTTTCAAAACATTTGGAATGACTCTACCAGGCGCACTCGGTACGGAGCAATTAAATGCCAGTCAGTGCATACTTGTGCTTAATTATCATGTTAAGAATACACAGTAGTTCTCCACATCTAAATGCTAATTTTTACATTTGAGATTTTTATTGAAATTGATAGAAATAAATGCAATGTCTGCTACTGCACACTGAAATGGAACTTGGATTGGGAAGTGGTCCGTGCCAAAACCTTTCCTGGATTTCTTTCAGAGAGAGGACAAAACAATTCTTTTTCTAAAAGTATTCTATCAGGAGGCAGATACGGTACAATAAAAAGTGCATCAGGTTTGGAGGCAGGGGTTGTAAAAGCCCCCGTTCTAGTGTCTTCTAGCTGTATGATCCAGGATAGGTCACTTCAGTCCTTTTTTCTTGAGGGAACTGAGACCAGGAGAAGTTAAATGGTGTGTCCAAGGTCACACAGCTAGTGATAGAGCCAGGGTTTAAGCCCAGCTTCTTTAATTCTAAGCTTTCCTCTTTCCCACCAATTCTGTCAGCTTGTCCATTGAAAGTCAACAGTCACATTCATATCATAGAGTGCAACTTAGTAGCTTTCAAGCAGAACATGAATCAAGAGTATGATGTGGCAGACAAAAGTGCTAACAAAATGTTAGGTAGCATCAAGAGGGTTGTGATATCTGAAAAGGGGAGGGAGGTCAATCAATCAGTTAACCCACAAGCATTTAGTAAGTGCTTGCTATGGGCCAACTACTATTCAAAGTGCTGAGACTGCAAATACCAACAAAAAGAAAGCCAGCCCTTTCCTCCAAGGAGCTTATAGTCTAATAAGGAAGATATATAAAAGAAAGCTATAGAGGGTGGCAAGCAATGGTGTTTGGGATATGACAGTAATCTGGATTTCAGCATGGGGGGGGGAAATGAATAGATTGCTGGACTCAGAACCTTCTTTTAAAAAATGTTTTAGGAAAAACCATCCAATCAAAGAAAGGGGTATATGGGTGTATACATATAAGAATACTTCCATGGTATAAATTCCAGGACTAAAGTGATCTTTCAGGATGAAGAGTTTTCTGAGGCATAGGGAGAAGTCTAGAATGAAGCCTGATGAGAAGTAAGGAGACAGTATCTCTGTACTTTACACTGGTCATATCACATTTAGATTGTTTCATCTAGTTATGAGTGTCATATTTTAGAAAAAATAACAAACTTAATCTATATCCAAGGCAAGTAATACAAATGATAATATGGGCAAGCCAAATCCTTTATAAGACTCCGTTTTCCCAACTATTCTCAACAGGGAAGTTGTCCTTGATGATTTAAAGGATTTTTACAGTCCCAAATATGTCTATATAAAATTACATCAAAGAAAGCTCTTATAATTCTGCCTTGAGATTATTGTCTAACATAATCTCAGATGTCAGAAAATGTTGAGCCATCACAATAAAAATCAATTCTATAAAATTCTTGAGACATAATCCAGACTCTCAGCTGAGGGAGGAGTTAGATGAGATAACCACCAAGGGTATCTAGTTCTAAATCTGTTTCCAGCTTTATAGTTATGGTCTTATGATATAACAAAGACTTTCAGTGAGAGGTAACTACCTTTTCTACACCACCTTAAAGGCAGCCTATTCTACTATTGGACAACTCTAAATGTAAGGGATTCTAATTTTAAGTAGAAGTCTATAATTTCTATCTATGAATCCTAATTATGCATTCTGCAACCAAGAACACAATTCTTTCCCCATTCTCTTACAAGAGAACCTTTTATATATTACTAGACTGTTACCATGTTTCTTAGAGTCTTGACTAAACTTTACCAATTCTTTTAACCAACCCTGTTGTATCAGGTTTTCTGGACTTTCAACATTTGTCCAACCTTTCTAAGCTACAGTTTCTGAGTCATTTTTTTAATCAATATGTTGTTTAGAACTGAAGGAAACATTCCAAATACTAGACTGACTGGGGCAAAGAACATCTGATTTTCACCTACCTGCTTGACACTTATGTTTTATGCTGCTCTCATGGGATCCATGTGACCTTAGACATGCCATGAAAAACAATGTTCCCAATTACCTTAGCTCAAAATATTGATTATAAATGGTCAATGAAAACTCCAATAAAATAGTATAATGGAGAACAATTGCACAAGCATGTAATGGAACTTTCTAAAGACAAAGAACTTGGAAATAAATATTTCCTGGTACAACATTCTGTCTTAAGCAATGCCAATTTTCTAGTATATTTCACTTTAAAAAATGGATGGGTGCCTGTGCCCTAATGGCTTTCAGAGTCTGCCCCTCCCAAAGTTCTACTCTGCCAAGAGAGACTCCTCAGGATGCCCTCTTATTCTGGACATCCCTGACTATTATTTCTTTTACCTTGATTCAGAACTCTATCCTGCTACGAATCACTTGTCTTTCTGACACCCTTTCATTGTGAAGTATTTGGGTGAATAGTTTGCAGGCTGACTGGTCATCCTCTGTTGTCAACAGAAGCCCTCATATGGAAAGTCTATAGAAAGATCAGTTCTGTAGCATTCCTCTGCTACAGAAAAGGCCAAGAGAAAGGGCTTGCAAGTAGGATGATAAGGATGAAGTTGCCTCAAAATAATAAAATCTCAGAGTTGACAGATTTCAGAGAACATTTATTATAATGCATTTCTGAATTCCTAGGAAACCCCTTGACAACATTCCTGATAAGTCTGGGATTTAAGACACCTCATCTCTCCCCCTCCTCTAGAGGGATCTCATTATCTTATAAGGCAATCTGAGATTTTAGAACAGCTTTAATTGCTATATTGAGTCATAGTGTGTCCCACTCAGTTATCCTATTTTTTTTTCTCTTTGGGTATGAACAGAATAACTCTTCCACAATGTCATTCTTAAATATTTGAAAACAGTAATCATTTCCTCCTGAATTTTCTCTTTTCCATGTTAACTATCTTGCACTTAATCGAATCATTCATCTCCTGGCATATTTTTAGGTACCTTTACTGTCTCATTCATCTTTCTCAGGACTTCTTCAAATAGTAAGGATTGCAAATTTTCCCCTGAAGTAGGGGAAAAACTTTAGATATATTATAACCAAGGTACAGTACAATGAAACTTTCACCTACCTTATTCTGGACCCTGAATTTCTACTAGTAACATTTGCTTTTTCAAATCCTCACCCTTCTCAATTCCTCTGCATGTGAAAATTCTCTACTCTCTTAGTCTGTTACACTGGACTCTCCTGGCTCTCCCCTTGGCCTTTTGATTGCTCTTTCTCAGCATCATTTGCTGGATCATCATACACAGTATTCCTTCTTGATGAGATTTATCCTGTTCTTTCTCTTCTCTCTCTACAGTCTCACTTTTGTAGCCTCCATCCACACTCAATGCTTTAATTATCAGATCTCTGTGGAGGACTTACTAAATATTCAGTCACTATGCCAAGTTATTGTTGTACTCTGACCATTGTCCATTATTAGCACTAGATGTCTAAAATAGGACTCTGTTCACCCTTTCCTTTCTTCTAAACTTTCTAATTTGTTCACATCGATTTCTCTCTATTTTACCATTCTGCTAGTCGTTCAGGTTAACAAAATCAGCATCATCCTTAAGCCCACACTATGCCTCACCCCATTCATCCAATCATTTGATGGTTTAAAATTTGCTCCTCCATGACATCTCCTGCATATATCACCTTCCCTTTCATCCCATAATCACTGTCCTAGGCCATTTCTTTATTACCTTTTGCCAGGATTATTGGTCTTCCTGCCTCAAGACATTCCTTACTCCATTCCACACTCTACAAAGTAATTTTCCTAAAACAAAGGTCTAACCACAAAGCTACCACACTCAATGAGAGGAGTGAAAATAAATAAGTTTGGTGGAACCAATACTGTTTGGGTCTGTATATGGGCCAACCAAACCCTAAAGTGTGATGGCTTTACAAAGAAAAATACATATAAGAGTATTCTGAAAAAGAACAGTTTATAAGCTATATAAAGGTTTCATATGTACTTTATTTAAGGGAAAGCTTCATTTTATATTTAGACTAATCAAATCCATTTCCAGATCATAGGAGCTGTAAACAAGTTTTTAACCTCATAGGCAAGCTTGTTTTCTTTTACCTACAATTTCCATTCTGTCATAATTATATTTAGCAAAACAGGTCCCATTCCCTGATTTGGTTGGATGCTGCATCTTTTCTGAGAACAGCCTTTGAAAGCTCTCCATCAAATTTCTTTGATGTTTTTATGATCGTTACTTAATGTTTTTGTGTAAGGAAGTTACCTACTTATAATTGAAAACAAGGAGAAACAGTTTTATTGTGGTTTGGGTAATGCTGCCTAGAAGATGGGGGATCTCTGCCAGGCCCTAATTACATTCCTATTGTATTTCAGCTCCATGCTTCCTGGGCTAGGGAGGGGGTAAGAATGTTGAGTGGGGTGGGGGATGGAAGATAATTGAACAAGGTGAAAATGAATGCTCATTAAATTCCAGAATACATGAGGACTCATTTCATGTGAGAGGGCTGTAAATATGACTTTTAATGAAGTTATGACATGGTTGCCAATAAAAGTCATTTACTCTGCAGTATTACAGTTAATTATACACAGCTGGAGCCATTTATGGCCTGTCCCTTGTTAACTTTGCCTTCACTCCTGATTAACCCTTTCATGCATAGAGATGTTGGATCAGGGATAAGGGTCTAAGTACCTTTAAACTTAGGGGAGACATTAAAATATGCCACAGAAAAGGGGACAATAAACATCAACAGGAGAGCATTCTTATCTATTGTTCTTATTGTTCTCCAGTCTCTAGGCCTGTCTCTCAACCCAGCTGCCCCCAAAACAGGAGGTCCTGGGTTCAAATTTGGCCTCAGACACTTCCTAGCTGTGTGACCCTGGGGAAGTCACTTGACCCCCATTGCCTAGCCCTTACCACTCTTCTGCCTTGGAACCAATACACAGTATTGATTCCAAGATGGAAGGAAGAGTTTAAAAAAAAAAGAAACAAAGGACACAGATAGACATAGAGATGAAAGAATGAAAGGCCCAGTGAAAGGACAGAAACAGCACTGTGCAGCACATACCAACTGATTCTTTTTAAAAAAAAAACCTTTACCTTCTGTTTTAAAACCAACACCAACTATCCATTTCAAGGCAGAAGAGTGATCAGGGCTAGAATATTGGGATTAAGTGTCTTCCCTAGAGTCACATAGAAGTATCTGAGGCCAGAGTTGAACCCAGCTCCTCCTGACTCCAGGCTGAGACTCATTCAGCCACTTAACTGACCCTACCAATTGACTTTTGTGGGTTTTAAAATTAATATACAATAACTCAAGTATTATATGTATAAGATTTGTTAAAATTAAAAAAAAAAACAGAGTTAAAAGGGAGCTAACTCATTTAAGCCACAAGAAAAGAAAACAGGAAGAGGGAGGAGTTACAGCCAACTTATAACCAATCAGGCAACCATGCAAACCTGAGGACAAGGGAAAAGGATTCTAGGTAATACAGAAAGGAATTTTGGGTAATGTAGCTTTAGGGGTTCAGGAATTTCCAACTATACATTTTAATGTCAAATAAAGTAGGTTCTAGTCTTGCTTCTGATAATTATTGCCTGTATGGCTTTGAACAAGTCATTTATCTTCCTTGATCCTCAATTCCTTCATCTGTAAAATTAGGAGGTCAAACCTGATGACCTCTAGGATCTCTACCAACTTGAGAACTGTCATCCTAAAGGTACAAAGATATTTGTTTTAATTTACTAGAGAAAGTGCATATTCCTTAGTGTGTCCTTTGAAACTTCCCCTGTTTCAAGATTGTAGCAAATTTGACCCTTTACCTACCTTTGGAGACAATTGTTAACTTTGCAATATCATCTATATCCATTCTTTTCCCTGAAAACTTCTTTTGCCTAAGACATGCTGGGTATTGAGCTCGGGACTCCCTGGGCATACACAGTGTGTGGGGAGAGGTTGTTTTAATGAATAAGATGCTATTGATTGGGGAATTATGTCTCTGCTTCTGTGACTGAGCATTTCCTTTCCACCAAACCTCTTGCTCTAGGTCTAATTTCAGAAACTTTAGCTTGGGAATGAATGTAGTGCCATCCATCAGCTTTCCTTTGTAAAATGGAGAGAGAAAAAAAAAAAACTATGATAAAAGAGCAAGAAAGAAAAGGAGCCAGGAAGCTACCTTTAAAAGAGAGGCTAATTCTTGATCAATAGAGATAGACAATTCAGAAATAAAAATCCAGACAAAATTTGGAAATTTTACTTTGTGTGCCTGTGAGGAGAACTTGTTCTTTAAAGACTCAACAATCCAGGTGAATAAAAATTAACTAGCTAAAGTTTTTTGGTTTTTTTTTTTTGAATGGTTAATTGAATGTGGTTGTTAAATGAAGATTAAGTAAAATATATATGTTTCATTCCTTACTCTTGACAATGGGTCTTCCCAGGTTCCTCGCTCGTGCTTGCGCTCGCGCTCGCGCTCTCTCCCGCTCTCTCCCACTCCCTCTCCTCTTTCTCTCCTCTGTCCCTCTCCCTCTCCTTCTCTCTCTCTCCTCTCTCTCTCTCTCTCTCTCTCTCTCTCTCTCTCTCTCTCTCTCTCTCTCTCTCTCTCTCTCTCTCTCTCTCTCTCTCTCTTTCTCTCTCCTTCCTCTCTCTCTCTCTCTCTCTCTCTCTCTCTCTCTCTCTCTCTCTCTCTCTCTCTCTCTTTCTCTCTCCTTCTCTCTCTCTCTCTCTCTCTCTCTCTCTCTCTCTCTCTCTCTCTCTCTCTCTCTCTCTCTCTCTCTCTCTTTCTCCTCTCCTTCCTTCCTTCTTTCCTTGCTTCCTTCCTTTTTCTTCCTTTCTCCCTTCCTTCCCTTCCCTTCCCTTCTGTCTTAAAATCAATATTAAGTAAAGGGCCCAAGGCTGAAGAGAAGTAAGGACCAAGCAATTGGGGTTAAGTGACTTGCCCAGGGTCACACAGCTAGCAATTTTAACATAAAACCTCCCAGCTCTAGGTCTCTATCTATTGAGTCACCCAGCTGCCCCCCCCTACCCTTTTTTTCTCTGGAGAAAGAGGAAAGGTATGCTTTTCTGCCTTAGTGGGTATAATACCTTCAGCACATTTCATATTTTTTTCAACGACTTTATGATGATTTTGCAAGGTGAGTAGGAGGAGGAGTTACTCATCATTTTGAAAATTAATTCCCCATGCCTAGGCCCAAAAATATAGGTGTAGATGTAGGTGTAATTAGTGTAGGAGACTATACTGGATGTGGACAGATCCCCAGGATTCAACGCAGATCTTGTTTTACGAATTCTCTAGGTAACTAGTGTTTTGTCTTATCATTTCAAAGGCCAGGTATAGCCTTTCTAAATTGGGTTAATTGGAGGTTCCAATTAGCTTGGATTCAGATTCATGAAGATTTTATTATGTTTTTCCATTTAAAAACCCACCCTCATCTATTGCCAAATTAAAAAGGTTGGGAGAGTCTTTGCTAAGCTTTGGTATGTGAAATAGAAACCTCTGAAATGTGTAAAGTGTACCACCCACCCTACCAAATGCATATTCCACCTCTGCCTTCATAGCTTTGAACGGGACATTAATCTTCTTATATCCCATTTTCTCTTTCAAAGATTTGTCTTATAGTCAGTTTCATTAATAAACAATTTGAAATTGTTTCATTGAGATTATATGAACTCCAAAAAAGGCTTCAATGAACTATTCCCTATGATCCCATATCATTTCTTTCCAGAAAGCAGACACCTGTTATTTGTTAGATTTTTATTTTTATATTAAAGTCATAGATTGAAAATTCATATGTGGAAGGTATATAGAGGAGTTCCCTGATCAACTTTGAGAGGTAAGCCTTTGTTTTTGACTTTGATTTCATCTACCTTTGTATAATGTGGTTTGTTCTCATTAATACTGAGAGAATCTGAGAGATACTGAATTGAGAAAAATAAAGCATTAGGGAAGATTAATGTGTCAGATGCCTTAGGTTGTCCCGTGTGGAACCCTCTTCCTTGTACTAAGACTATAAAATGGAGCCTTCATGGCAGAGTTGGCCATTTTTAGTCAGGAAAAAGACCACAGCAGAACAAAAGGAGACTGGCTAGGAACCAAGGGGGAAAGTCCCTATGCATTATCAAACCCTCACCTTCCCTAGTTGATAATGATTGCTTTAGCAGAGTGGAGATAGTGAAGAAGGAAGAGAAAGGCTAAATCTTTTAGCATTTATGTTTTGCCTTTTATAAATCCAGTATAAAAGAATAACTCCTAGACATAATCACTTTAGACAGCTGAATCACAATTAATTACCAGGGAATTAATTGGTCCTTGAATGATGTTATTAATGGACATTCTTTACACCTTCCATATGCGATCAACATTCCAAACTGTAGCCTATAATTTCACTGAATTAAATAGAAAACACCACTGATTCACCCTCTGTACACACCTATAGTAAGTCGCAGGGAAGGTGCTACAGACTTTTAGGAGCATAGCTATAGCCTGTTTTCTAGAGCTTGCAGCTCATTGATATATAAAGATGGAAAGATATTGCACTGAAAACAACGGAGATCAATCTGTAGGGAAATAGAAGTATAAAAGTAGGATTTTTCAAAGAGAAATATTCAAGAAGTAATACCTAATCAACGGTATTGAGTCAAAAATGAAAAAATCAGCAACAAGCAGGAGTAATATGTGCTTAGTTCTGAGGTAGGCTGAATTGACATTCCTAAGATCATAGAATGACTTATTGGATACTGTTGATGCACAGGTATCACTAGGCTTGCCAAACTTCTACAAGGAGAGTGTGAACAGAAAATGTATGAAAGAAATATTAGTGATATTGGATATGTGGTAAGGGCAAGATTTGAGAGGTAGACATCCAAAGCAATCCATGAGTATCTTGCTGATGGTAGCCAAAAGTGAGAAATGTTGCTAGGATATTGAATAAATCCCTCTTCTGGATTATGAGAGTGTGTGGGTAAAAATCTCCTAGGCTAGGTAATCACTAATGGATGGTATCCTACGACTCTGCGGGTGGGGGTTGGCAGGGAGGGGGGGGGACCATCTTAAAATATGACATCACAGATCAATTTGAATATTTACTTATCTCCTGATACAAACATATCTTTCCTTCCAACTCTTCCAAGTTGACCTCACAAGTTGACTTCATGATGATAGAATGTCCGAGTTGAAAGGAACCCCAACAGTCCTCATAATGGTAATAATAAGAATAATATGCATTCATGTAGCACTTCAAAGTGTTCTATGTACTAAGGCTACCCAGTTTACTTCTAGATCAGGAAGATTTTTTCCTTCATCAACAATAAAATTTCCTCTTTTTTACCTTTTACCAAAGTATTTGTGGGTCTACCCTCTTGGAATAATCTTTCTTCCCAAAGGAGGACCTCCATATACTTAAAATCAATTTTCATGCCCACGCCTCCAAATTCTAAGGTTTCTTACTTTCTTTTATTAAGGTTTTTTATTCATTCCTATGTGCCTTGAACTTGAGTTTCTTGCCCAGATCATTACTGTGGGTTTTGAAGGCTACCACCCTTACCACAGGTTGAGTAAGTGCAGTCAGAAATGATTTATTGAGTCAGAAATAACTTATGGGAGTAGAAAGTGTCCTGCTCATGGAGACAGAGGCCGGTTCAAATGGCAGTTTTGGCATTTACTTTTATAAACTTAGGTATACCATTCTAAACTCTGAACCTCAGATTCCTCCTCTATAAAATGGGGAATAATAATGCATATAGTCCCTATCTCAAAAGAGTATTTGTTATGAGGAAAATTATTTAGAAATACTTAAGAGCTATAACAAGAACTATTATTCTGATTTGATCCTGGAGCAAGTAGTTGCTAACAATTGGATATGAGTTTTAATTAGCTATGTTTCCCCATGTTCCTAAGCATTAGATTTGAGACAGTTATTCTGTGGTTGCTGCACTCTGTAGGAGAGCCCTGATACCTCAATGTGGGAAGTTGAGTGTACTGGCTGCCCCGAGGAGTTTGGAATAGTCCATCTGTTTGGGGTTTTCAGAAACCCAAAGTGAAGAAAATATGTAACAAGAAAAATCAAAAATGAAAAATGTCCCTAGTTTGGGACCTGCAACAAGGCTGGTTGTACTCCTAAATCTTTTCTCGCATCCAGATGCTCTAAGCATGCTGGGAATGCCTGGCCAGAAATAGGTCTTGTTATTTAGGATTTTAAACTTCAAGGAACAGGAACATTATAGTCCAATCATATTCACTCCTTGCATTTAAAAAATTAACTGAATATGAAGATCAAAAAAAGACAGATCAAACTATGTGCCCCAGGGCCATTAAAATATCCTCTAGAATGTATGCATGTGTGTGTATATAAAGACACAAAGCCTACTCTCAAGGACTATTAACTATTATCTAATAAAGAAATGAGACCAAAACAGATATCCAGAATAACATAATACAATATTAGTGTATGATAAAAATGATGCCATATCAATGGCAAGGGTTTCTAAGAGTTTTTATTTTAATGGCAATATTAGTATCATCATTCTAAAATAAAAGCTATCTTCATTTGAAAACTATTCTAATCATTACCAATGGAAAACAAAGTAGATGGGAAAACAAAGACACATTGGCAAGATTTTGGCACTCATTTGTATTGAAGTAAGCCCAATGAAAGAGGAATTAACTGGAGAGACAATACAATTCAAGTCACCAAAAATTATTACACCCATAGTATGTGCTAGGCACTAGGCTAAGCTACTCTGTCAGGTATAAAGGCTCCTGGACAATGAGTTCAGCTCAGAATCTAGTAGAAGAGAAGTTTAGTTGGATCATGCTTATTGGGCCATTGTGTGGTGTTTTCAGGGATCCCATGATATTTCCTGCTACCAAAGCCCACCTTTGAAATGTCAGTATTCTCAAAGTGATTCTAACAGGTTTCAAATTTGGCAACATCATGATCTAAAAAGAATAAAAATTGTAGCTGAATCCTTCATTGGTTGCATACTGAAACAATTAAATCTGTTAAGAATGTTTAGATTGTCATTTTTCCAACTTAATCTGTGACCACGCCCCCACCCCAACAGAAATAGACAGTCTCAGTAGAGGAAAAGCTACAAAAAATGTCCACTATTCTCCTCTTCAGCCCCAGAGTGAATGACTGAAAGATTATAGAGAAGCTTATGGATTGCAAATCTCTAGAGACACATTTCCCATCTGATTTATCGTCATATATTTCATGGCACTTAATTCAAACTGCCTTATTTGTTTCCAACTGCCTCTTCTCACTTCCTACACCTACCACATTAAACATTCTATCTATGCCGCTGCCTTTGTAGGGTTAGGGTTAGGTTGTTCCTCCATTCCTTTGGATCCATTAGATCTCCACACTTAGTAGAGAGCTTAAGACATAGAAGGTGTATAATTTGCTAATTCAAATTACTTAGCAGAGGGCTTTGCCTGTGTTGGGTACTCAATATAAAAGGAAATAGATAAAATAGTTCATGTTTCTATGGTACTTTAATATTTAGGAGCCTTGAAGAAGGGTGTTGGAGGATCATTATCTCCATTTCATAGATAATAAAGGTTCAGTGACATGTCCAAGGACCAAATCTTATTAGTCTTCTGATTCCAAACTCGACATGAAAAGGTGGTATATTGTAGAGGAAGAAGCATTGTACCTAGAATCAGAATCCTTGGCTTCAAGCCTGGGTTCAAATATTTCTGTATGCATTGATGCTTTGAATTCCTCATAGGTAACAAGAGGGGTTGGACCAGATGATTCTTAAGGTTCTTTCCAGCTCCAAGAATCTTAAGGTATGGAAAATGGGTGGAAGGAAGAGAGAAGATAATACATTGCAGCTTTAGTCTATGTAGGTAATTGTCTTATACCCCTGCCAAAAGGTAGCCTAAACTTGGATGTATATTTCCTCAGCATGGAATTCTGGCTCCTTCTTCTTTCTCCCATTTTCCTCCTTGGAGAAGAATAGAAATTCCCCTTAAGTGTTTCTACTACTCCAGCCAAATATATCTATTTAATTCATGATGAAGTTGGGTTTGGAAAAACAAATCAACAAAGGATGCCCCTGAGCACCAGTTCCAGGGCTTGGCATGGGACCCCTGGGTACTGTGGGCTCAAGGCATTCCTATTCTGAGCAACCAAGGGGATTTGCTCTCTCCTTTCCTTGGTAGCAAGCCAGGAAGGGAACTTTTTATAGAGGCAATAAAGAGCCTGAAACTACCCCATAAGCCTTGGTGTCAGGCAGCAAGTCCCCTAGCACTGTTCCTAATTAACTTCTAACCTGCTGGCAATGGGGATTTTTTCTTTCCCTTTAACTGCTAATGAAGTCTGGAATCTCAAAGTCTCCCTTGATTTTTACTGGTACAGTGAAGTCATTAATTACAAGCACAGTGTATTCTGGGCTTACTGGGACCTTTTAAGGTGCCATGTAGTGAGAACCCTGGAATCTTTCCCTGCTTTAACGTGGCATTTTAGGCATGCTACAATCTGGTCCTAATAACCTTTCCATTGTGATTCCTTATTATTCCCCTTCACACACTGTAGACGCCAACAAAACTGGAATTATTGGCTTATTTCACTCTCTTTCCCCCTTTCCTGTATGTATCCATCCATAGGCTTTCATGTGTCTGGAATTCCCTTCTCCTATCTAATAATCTTAGCTCTTAGCTCTATCTAAAAGGGACCTTAAAAAGCATCTAATCACTTTATATTTTACAAACGAGAGAAAAGGAAAATATTGTGCCCAAAGTCATACAGGTTGCAGGTAAGAGTCAGGATTTAAACTAGGGTCCTCTCACTCCAAATTTATTCCTCTTTCTACTGTCCCATAATCACATATTCTTTCTGATTTTACATTATCAGTTCCTTTAGCAAATGTTTTGTTTTTTTATTTTTGTGTCATTAGAGACCTACTAGGTCTGTGTTGGCAAACGTATGGTACATGTGCTAATGGAGGCTGATCCCTTCCTCCTCTCCATGCATGCCTGAGGACATTCTCACATAACCCACCCCTCTGCCTAGCAATCCAGTGGGGAGTGCTTCTTCCCTCCCCTGCCTGGAGTAAGGTAGGGAGCTTAAATGCCATGTGAGGGTTGCAGTTTGGGCACTCAGTCTCTAAAAGGTTTGCCATCACAATACTAAGGGATGAGCTTGTGTTTCACTGTGCTTTATGTGAACCACAATCCTCCAACACTACTCCAACCATCAACTTATTAATTCTTTACTTTCATGAATTCAAATGTCATCTAGTGGAAATTGTTGGAATGTTTTCTTTAATTACTACATTATGTAAAACCTTAATCAGCTTATCCCTGAAACCAAAGTAAATGAGGGAAATCATTTTTTTTCTATTGGATAACTTTCCTTTCCTCAGTCTCCTGTGCCATATCTGTAGGCCCCAATAATATTATTAATAATGGTCATATAGCTTATTAGCATTAATGAAGAGCAAACACACCAAAAATTTAAAATATATATGGAAGGCTTCAATCATTCCCTCAGCTTAGGTTGCCTCATTACAAGGGAAAGAAAGGACTTGTTGACCAGAATATCTCTTACCATCTGTCATGACTGCCACCTAATACTCAGCATAGTTTCCAGTCTATTCCTGACATATTTGTTTATTCTTTTTTTACCTTTACTCTTCCCTCTAGGCTCATTTGTTTGTATCTGAACCTCTCTTCTCTGTCTTCACTGTGTTTTGCCCCCCAGAGTTGAATATAAGTCTCTTCCTTAAACCCCCCACCAACAAATGTCATAAATAAACTATTTCTTGAATATGTTTGGCTGATCTCAGATAGTCCTTTAACAATTTAGGTCCCCTCATAACAGCCATTAACAGTAAAGCCCGAGGATCCTTTATCCTTCTAGGAGAATTCTTCAAAATCTCTATGATCTCAAAGTACATCAGTAGATAATGTCTATGGTCCTGGGTCTTTGCTAACTAAGGCAGAATAGCCCTATTTTCTGCATAGACCCTTATACATAGTTGTGGGTTCAATAAATGTTACTGAATTGAATACACTTAAAAAAAAAAACAAAAAGCAAAATAAATTCCTTTTTCCTATTTCTTCTCCCTTTCATTGAATTAAAAGAGTCATAGAGATGTAAAAATTGGAGGGGCCCTGATTTGGGAATTGGGTATGCCTATACAAGGAGGAAAAAGAAAAACCATTTAATATTCAGCTTCTCAATGGATGGTTTTCTTTCTACTCCTCAAAGTGAAAATAGTTCATTTTGAAGCCTGGTGGGAGAAAGTTAAAAAAAAAAACATACCAGAGGCAACCAACAAGGCTACAAATTGCATTGACTTTTGTTGATTTCAATTAGTTCAAGCATTCTTTTAGATCAATGGTGTCTACCCAGTGGGCAGAAGACCTCCATATGTTGGAGGTAGTGGAGGAAGAAAAGGGGAAGGGGTTAAGGGAATTATTGTAAGAGATTTTTTAATCCATAGGTACCCCCAAGCAAAGTCATTTTGATCTTTACTTAGCTGCAACAAAGTAGGCAATGTGTCGCTATAATAAATAAGCAAATAGCCCTTCTGTAGATTAAATAAATATCCCAACTCCAATAAATTATTTTTAAAAAATATTTGTAGGTGCTGTGGCATCATTAATAAAATCCAAATTACTGTGATCAACTGGGATACAAGTTCGTTGCTGTGATTGTTAAGTATACCTCATAATTCAAACTATGTAGCAGAGGCCATTCCCAGTATCCCTAGGATATTGTTTAAAAAAATCAAATAATCAGCTTTTTATAATAAAACAATGTGCATGGAATAAAATTGGTTTTCAGGTTCCCATTTCTTTGATTTTGTATCTATGTCTCTAAAATATCAGAAGATCTGGGTTGCTGCCCAGATGTTGACATATCCTAGTTGTATGATATAAGGTTCAACTCTAAGCCTCAGTTTCCCCTGTCTAGAAAATAGGGTTGATGACAACAACACTTGGATTATCTACTCTGTAGAGTTGTTGCAAAGGAAAATGCTTTGTAATGAATTTGTCATGAAATGAGCAAAATGAGCATCAAATTGAGATTGGAGACCTACAATGAAATCCCTGCTGTGCATTTATTTTCTGTGACCTTGGGCAAGTCAATTAACCTTTGTGTTTCAATTTCCCAGTTTACAAAAGTGCAAACAATAATTCCTATAGAACTTCCCTTATAGGATTCTTGTACAGACCAAAAAGGGTGATATCTTCAAAGTGCTCTGTAAATTGTAAAGCGCAGTATAAGGTTAGAAAAATAATCAGCTTTTGTCAGGGTTGGCAGCAGCCTCCAGTTTCTGTATAATAGGTATACTCATCTCATAGTATACCTAGGCCTAATTTTGAGTCTTAGTTCTGACCCAGCACTTGGGACAACCTTTATCACCTACTTGAAGCTTAATATATGTTTATCATTGTTTGATTTATAGAAATTGGCTAGATTTGCTAGTTTGGGGCAAGTCACTTTATCTCAATTTGTATCCACAAAACGGGAACAAGAATGCTTGTCATAGCTACCTATTTCAGATAGTTATCATGAGGCAGGCAATTTGCAAACCTTAAAGTACCATAGAAATATGAATAGCTATTGTGCTTTTATTAATATTATTATTAAGAACCGAAGTGACGTGGTCTGGCTTTATCCAGGGATTTTGCTCATTCTCTGAGTGCACCAGATATTTGATAAAATAATTGGAGAAGATTTAGAGTCAATGCATATACCCAACCCAATTTCCATCCCTTAGAGGCACTATGCTTTTTATGAGAGAAAAAGGTCAGTAGAATGAGGGGCAAAGAATTGTGGAGTCTGACTGGCCTCAGAGTGGAGTAAACAGAGCAAATGAAAAGAGAGAAAAAAAATTCAGAAAGTGCCAGAAAGGATCAACTGCTTCTTATTTAAGGGTTTATTTAATGACTACAACCTGAAATGGTCATTGCGTCTTTCAATATGTAGAACATGGCAACAGTTTATGAGCCGGTATGCTTTTCTCCTTCCGAACTCCAGGAGCGATTCATTTGCTAGACACTTAACTAATTGCTTAAATCTAAATAAGCACTTCCCCCCTATTCCCACTGATCGCTAACTATTATCTCATCTATGAACATGACATTTAAAAAATATCATAATTAAGATTTTCAGTGAATCCCACACAGAGAAAATTTGTGTTGTTAATGAAGTTGTCTAGTTCGTGCTTCTGCATGGTTTTGCTGAAGAAGAGCATGTTCCTAATGCCCCCACACTTTGAGAACCGTGAGAAAAAAAAACACCTAATTACAAGACTTGCTCATCTTTCCTCACCTACAAATTGAAACAGAAATATCGCAATGGATAAAAAGTTTTGTCTCTTCATTTTTGTCTAAATGGTGGCTACTACTATTAGGAGAAGCAATAAAAATAATTTTAGATATTTCTATATTTCTTTATGATTTACAAATCACTTTATATCCATTACATTTAATCTGATCTTTTGTACCAATTTAATGAAGCAGGCAGTGAAATTTTCATCATGTAAATATGAGGAATTCCAGGTCCTGTACATGAATGAAATGAATAAACAGAAACATTTATTTAATTGTTGCTCTATTCTAGGTGTTTTGATAAGTGCTGGGAATAAAAACACAAAAAATCAAGTCAGTCCTTGCCGTCAGGGAGCTTAGGGGACAACAACACTTTAGAGATTTGGCAATTGTGGATAGGTTTTTTTGATAAAGGAAGTCACAAAGATGGAAAGTGGAACCATATGGCAACTAATTGATGTCCACTCTTCAGCAGTGGTATAATTAATTTGATTATTATTTCCATAGCAAAAGATTTAAAGGGGAAAAGGGAGAAAAGGGTAGGGGTGCTACTGGCACCTGGAATGTCAATATGTAGAGATGGCTAGGGAGCAGTGATGGTTCTAGATTGACTCAAAAGGATAAATTCTCATTCATCAGAAGCCTAGTGGAGTGTCAGATTTGAGATGGAGACTGAAAATCAAGATGAATTGCTCAAATGCCCATATCTAGTTAAGTATAGAAGTTAAGGTTGATATTTAGGTCTTACAACTCACAATTCAATATTCTTTCTGCTAATTTGACATGTTGTTTCTAATACCAATGAGCTGTTCAGAAGGAAAGTAGAAGTGACAAATATTGTTTCTATCCAATCTAATAATCATTATTAAGTGCTTATTATGTGTCAGAACAATAAAAAAGACAGTCCCTGCCTTCAAGTAAGTGTATAAGTGCATAATCTAAAGGGGGACACAGCATAAAAAGGTAGCAGAAAGGGTAGAGGGGAAGACCCAAGGTGATGCCCACCCCAATTGGGAGGAATTCAATACTCCACCCTAGAGTTCTCAGAGAGCAGGATGACTGAGGAGGCATCCCTCAAAACTCTAGTTAGCATAATGATGAGATTAAAAGTGATGAGCTTAACATGGGAGGAACATCTTTTTTAGCAAGTTGAGACCAGGGTGCAGAGTGCTTAGAGGATTTGGAACTGGAGGAGAGAGTTCAAATCCCCAACTCTGCTTTTTAACTACATGACTGGTCAAAGAACTTCTACTCTGTCTTTTTTTTTTTTTGGTAGTACTTTCAGCCAGCCCCTGAGAATTTGGAGATTTCCCTGGCTCTGGCTTTAACTCTGGATTGGTAGGTGTTGGGGTAAGGGAGAGGTGGTTAGCTTCCATTTTGACTCATGCAGTTTGTCCCCCTTATAGCATGGGAATCCCCACTCATTGCCTACCTTTCATTCTTTTTTCCAGTGGGAAGGTCCCTTTACCAATCAGATTTTGATTTCTGTCCTTTGAAATGCTTTGTAATGATTGAAAGGAAGTTGCTCCAAGATTCTGCTCCTATGCTTCCATCTTAGCTCTGCCTCTCTAATGCCCACTTTTTTTTTAAAGAAATCATATAATCTCTAAAGTTCCTTCTAACTCTAAATTTTAAAAATGCAAAACCTTTGAAGAGAAAGACTATTGAATTTGTATCTGTAATGCAAAGTGCCAGATATTGTCCCCAATTGAACTTGTTGATTGATTCATACATCTTCACAGAATCATAACTCTCAGTTGTCAGAATTGAAAGGGGTCTGAATGGCAATGAAGGCCTACCAATATCTGAAAAAAAAAAAGAAATCGCTCATAAAAAATCCATTCTAAAACATGCCTGATAATTAGATACCTAATCTTTGTTTAAAGTTCTCCAAATGAAATCGTTTTCCCTTGAAACTCATTTTTTGAGAGATAGATTTGATTATTTTCCTATCTTATATCTAAATCTATTTTTTGAAAATTTCTCCTTTGAATCCTCATTCCTCCCACTGAGATAAAAGAGTAAGGCTAATCCCTCTTCCAGGTGACATCTCTTTAAATAATTGCAGACAACTCACATGTCCCATTATCTTCAATTCTGTAGACCAAATCCTTTGTTTCTTTGGCTGAACCTTATATGACATAAACTTGAGGGCTTTCATCAATCCATTTATGAAGAATTGATTTATTTTCACCACCAGGGTTGTTAATTAGGATTGGCTGTGATCCAGAATTCAAGAATTTGTTCCAGAAAGGATTGGTCAACACCATCTTTTTCCTTATAAATTCAGCTTCTGCTGCACCTGGCTTTCTGGTCTTTGGCATATTTCTTTGAAGGGGATTCATTGCATAAGTAATCTTGTCAAGGAGAATGTCTATCCCCTGTTCAGTGGCACTGAATTTCAGGGAATTGTGCTTCAAATATAAGCAGAACAAGACTCATTAAAAGAAGAAAAGGGGCTGGGGAGAAGAGGAATATAGCTGCCAAACTCACTAGTAGGTATTTTAAGTGATGATGTTTGTACATGGACTTTGAATAGAGTTTCCTTTCAATTCCTTTTGCACTTACTATCTCACAAGGATCAGTAGTTTTAAAATTAGGTATCTTACAACTATAAGGCAACATGTTAAGAGAGCAGTTGGGACTTTTCATGGCTTGTTAAGGAATCTGTTCAGTTTTTTCTTTCAAATGCTGCTCCTATCATGTTGATCCTGTTCTATAATCAGCTGTAAGAGGAACATTTGATGAAGCAGTGAATGTCTGGGCCAGCACTGGCAAAGATGTAGCATGTATGCAGAGCCAGCACTTGGGGAGCTGCTCCATTCCCTCTCTTCCCAGGCATAAAGACAATTTTCACATGGTCCATCCCTTTGTCCAGCTGCTCAAAGCAAACACTTTCTCCTTCAACACTCTCTGGTAATCTGGAGGCCCACAGATAGCTTGAATTTGCCCTCTGGACACTTGAACTCAGAAAAGGTTTGCCAATGAGAGTCTAGGAGACCTTACACTCCCTTGGAAAATTATTATCACTTCCCCAATACTTTAATCACTTTGAAGATAGTCCTATCAATTGTCTTTTTTTTGTGGGGAGGAAGGTTATCTATTTGTCTGTTTTGGGACCATTTTCTCTATCACACTCTTCTTCGTCTAGTTCTAGGGCTCAAATGAACATTTATTAAGTGCTTATAAGTTGCAACATCCTGAGCATTGAGTATACAAAACAAAACAAAAATAAAAGTTCCATTTTGATAGATTTCTTTCTTCTGAGGGAATACAATAAAGGGCAGGATTAGGCTTTTTTTGGGGGGGGGTTATTGTTGCTGTTTAAGCTACTCATGGGAAGAGACTGATTTTTACTTTTCTTTGTACCCCTATTTAGTACAGTGCCTGGTATATAGTGGGCACTTTATAAATGCTCAGTTAGTTTAGTTTTTTTTTTTCCTTTGTATCCTCAAAATCTAGCACAGGGACTTGCATGTCTTGCATTTACTGAATTGAAGTAAACATGTAAACTTATAAGTAAATATAAACTACTTCAAGGAAAATGAGAATCACCAATAACTAGGAGGTAATAAGAAGTGTTTCTGTAGAAAGTGGGTGATGATTTCATTGATCCTGAGCAAAGGTAAATACTTCTAGGAGGCAGAGGTGAAGAGGAAGGCTGTTTCTGAGATGGATCACAGACTGAAAAGGCAAAGAGAAAGGAAATTAGATATAGAATTTGTTTTTAATGTAGAGTATGCAAGCAAAAAAACCCAAACATATCCAGAAAGGTAGGATAAAGCAGGTTTGGGAAGCACTTTGAATATGCAAGCAGAAGTGTTTGTGTTTTGTCTTAGGAAAATAGGGAGCCATTCATTCTTCTTGGGCAAGGTAATGAATGACAGGATCAAATGTCTTTTCCCAGGTGTACTTCTGACTTTTAGACCTTGGGCACCAGGACTTATCTACCTTCTCATCTCAGATCATAGGGCTTTCTCACTCTGAAATACCCCTCCATCATGCTACTCCAGGACTCCCCTTGGTGACTTCATTCTGGGGTCTCTATTTTAAGGATGGGCCCAGGCTAACAATGCTTCATTTTCCTCCTGGCAACACTTCTGATTCACCACCATGATCCTCATGAATACCCCTCTCCCTCTTCCCACTTTTTAGCTTCCTTTTAGGTATTATCTTCCCCCAATAGAACATAGACTCCATTAGGGCAAGGACTTTTTTTTTTCTAATATGTGTATTTCAAGTGCTTATCACAGTGCTGGGCACATAGTAGGTATTTAATAAATGCTTATTCCTTTACCTGTTCTTTACAAAAAATAATTTTAGCAGTTACATGGAAGATGGTTTGAAAAGGGAAGAGAGTGGAAGCAGGGACATGAATTAAGCTGTTGCAATAATTTAGGAAGCATTGTGAGGAAAGCCTTTCCAGAAGGATGAAGAGAACATATGATCAGAGAAAAGAGCAGAGGATAGTATAGAAGTGAGAGAGTTTTAGAGCTGGAAGAAACTTTCAAACTCATCTAGACCAGAACTCTTATTTTAAAGATGAAGAGTGTAAGACACACAGAGAGGTACCCACTGTCCCACAGGTAGTAACAGAGGCAGGACTTGAACCTAGATTATCTGAAAGAGTTCTTTTTTTTCTGTACCATGCTGTCTCCAAGTGCTGCAGAAATAAATTCAAGATTTTGCAACCTGTGAATTATAGTAGTTAGGACAGAAAAAGAAGACTAAGATGATTCTGTTATACACTTTGGTACTAGAAAAATGGTAAGAAATTTGGGAGAGGAAAATGTTTTTGATGTGAGATTAATGAAAATACCTTGCCTTAAATTAAACCTCACCCTTTTATAGTCATCTGTGAACTGCATTTCCATATTCTTCATCAGGAACTTGAATAGTAAGTTCTAGAACTCTGGAAATTGTGACCATACTCCAAAATATTACAATTTAAAAAACAAACAAAACATGGTTTCTTACCTTTTAAAAAATAATTTTTGATTTAGTGATTTTTAATTTTTTTCTGGAAAGGATGAAAAAAGTATATCTGCCTTTCTTTTTCTTTTTTTGATTCATTTCTGTTCAGGTTGAGGATATCAAAAGCAAATCTTGCATCTGTCCTCTTCTTTTCCACCCCTTAATTTGTGTATCTCCTTATAGCACTCTTGATATTAAAGTCCTTCCCATCATGAAAGAGAAAAATGACAGTTCCACTCCCCTCCTCCCAAATTATACCTATTCCAAGTCAGTAACTTGCCTGAAGAGTACTCCACGTCTTTAGAATCCAATGCCTACATACAGAGTATTACGGAACTGAGACCAAGCCATTTTGGAATTGGGTCAGGTACAGCCCCTAACTCTGCCAGTCCAGAGCTCAGTTAGAAAATCTTGCTATACAGCATTATAATTTGCTCCAATTTGCTAACGAAGACTAATTATCCAAATAATTCAGTGTGACTATCTGCTTCTGACCACTGCAAATCTCCCTGCTGTTCCTCAAAGCTCTGTTTGTTCCCCATTTCTTCTCTTGTTTTAAACCCCTTACTGTTCTGAGTGCCTTTTATTTAAAGAGAAATTGGATACCTACTGTGTAGATTTCTGCAGGGAGTCCTTTAATGTAGACTGTTGCAATTTTCTACAGGAATATGCTAATAATTACAATGACTAGGGACTTGGACTTTGTTATCTGCAGAAGAGGAAAGGAAAAAAGAGAGAGAAAAAAACCCACTAAGCAGAGGACAGAAAAGGGGGAAAAAAGAAATAAGGCTATTTGTTAATGTTCCAGCTAAAAATAGAAAAAATGTTAAGAATCAATGACTGTTTCCATTGGACATTCTAAAGGTCTTAGAAGGGGAAAATGGAAAGCCTAAAGGCAAAAGAGGGTCACTGAATGGAGCAATTCTACTATGGTCTCTAGACTAATAGCAGCATAACTTTCCTTTGAGTTTATGGGGATTGGAGCTGTACACAGGGCTTGGCTGAGCTAGATTGGACTGAGAATCACAGAGATAGGTAAGACCTCAGAGGCCAAAGAATCAGAGGTCATAAAATCTAGTTCATAGAAATAGGAACTTATATTAAGATTTGGAAGTGATCTTAAGACTTATTTAGTGAAACTGCTTCATTTTACAGATAAAGAAACAAAGGCCCAGAGTTGTTAGACAATTAGCCCAAGATTGAACAGTTTGTGAGAGAAAAAATGACTTCAACCCTCTGAATCTAGGTTTAACTGTTTTGGTTGACTTTTTCATGAGATCATCTGGAGCAACCATTCCAGTGCCTTGATTTTATTGGTAAAGTCATGGATACTGAAAGTCAAAATAAATCATGTAAAGTCACAAACAGGCTTATCACATTATACACCTAGAGATAGAAGGGACTTTAGAAATAATTTACTCCAACCTAATCATTTTAAAGATTATGAAATTAAGTTCTAATATAATTAAGTGCCTTTCTCAAAGTCATATGTGTAAAAATGAGCAGAATCATTTATGGTGATTTATAGTTCTTAGCTTCTCTAACCCTCTGGATAACAAACAACTATGGTTGAGGTCTAGGTATTCTGATATCCAAATCCAAATCCTACGCTCTTTCCATTAGAACAAACTGCCTTCAAGAACATGTGGTCTAAACTATTCCTAAAGAGAAATCTCACAACCACATCCCTGACATGTTGTCATCCAAACACCTATTGAAGACTTCCTCTTCCTCTCACTCTTGTAATACATTTTGCTAATTGTTAGGAAGAAATATGCCTTCCAGAAATTCTGACCTATTTCTTGTTTTATCTTCCTTCTAACATTGCAGATCTTCAAATATCTGTAGTTACCATGTAGTCTCCCTAACAAATCTTTACTCCTCAAGGATAAAGAGCCTCAAGGTCTTTCCACTGAACCATCTGTGGTGTGGACTCAAGTTCCCTTGTTATCCTATCAACATCTTGTCAATATGTATTCTAAAACATGATACTAAAAACAAAGACAAAATTATAGTATTATGCCAGATGGGATCTGACCAACAGGAATATCACCTCCCTCACTCTGGGCAGGTTTGTACTAGGACTGAATAGTAGACCAAGATGTTGTTTTTCTTTTTATTTCATTTTTTTTTTACAAATTTTGGATAAGGCATGAAAGTAAGTAGAAAAGGTCAATGGATTTTATGTTAGCTGAGTTTAAGCATGTATCATTTATTTGCATAATGAATTGTGTGTTACATTATCAGTATCACACCTATTTTCAAAGGAGGTGGAGGATAAATATTATTGTTTAGACCAATGACATCATGAGGATGATGTCTTGACTTGCTCTTATATGTTTAAAATCAATATACCTTTATGGAAGGAGAAGATATTATCCCTGCAATTGGGGGATTACTATAAGAGAGTGTAGTAACAATGGGTAGAGACTAGATAGTACCAAAGCCTCTTAATACTATCAGAGAATTCTGGGAGAGAAGATATAAGCCTTCTAGCAGTGGGCATTAGGTTACATATATACAGTCAAGAAAAATAAATTCATTTTTTGCTCTTGTCCAAAAAGTACATGTCTCTACAGTAATAGAAATATTTTTAAAGCATGACTTATGTATGTCCACCTCCATAAAAAGAACTGATAAATAGAAATAAGTAAGACATTGTTTTATATATACATTTTTTTTCATATGATGCCTTCTCTGAGGGAATATAGAAAGGAAAGGAGTCACTTGGGTATTGTAATGTAAAAAAAAAGACAAATAAATTTACATTTAAAAAGTATATGTCTCAATATTCACCTTGAGTCAGGAAGTGGATAGTATGTTATAGCATTGTGTTCACCTGAGTTCTTACATTTTTCAAGTTTGCTTGTCTTTACTACATTCATGTTATATAAATTATCTTCCTGATTCTACTCACATGAGTTTGCATCAGTTCATCCTATAATTTTTAAATTATAGGTTAGTATAGGGAAAAGATTAGGAAATCTGGAATTAAAATATACATGACTCAAAGTCCCCAAATTACTTGAGATTAACTTCATCACCAAGAGCAAGGTGTCTTGGAGCCTCAGTTTCCTCAGGAATAAAGTGGACATTATACATATCCAATATCACAGGCAAAGTCACGTTAAAGTGCTTTAGAAACATGAATTGTTTTATTAATATTGCTTTGTCCTTCATTTTTGAAAAGGGCCAATGGCATCTCAGAATGATGTGTTGACTCATAATAATAATATATTAGATCTAGGCTGGTGTAACTTGTCGACCCCACAGCTAGCACTGGCACAATAGAAAGAATTTATATTGTAGAAGCTTTGTAGCAATGTCTCACACCACTACCCCCTATCAACCAAAGCCAATGTCTGACCCCTTCCAGCTCTATATTTGTGGTCTCATGACTTTGACAAGCTAAGTGTGAGGGGAACCAGATTTAGCAAGAGTTAGATAGACCTAGACGACTGGAAGGAGATATCATTTAAGCACTATGACTTGTTGCTATAGAGAAGGAATTGTGGAAATGAAATCATTCTGATTGCTCTGAAAGGGCAGAATAAATTCTCTGCCTTGCTAGTGTTCCTCTTCCAGCCTTCAAACCAGAATCCCAGAGAGCATGCCTAGAAAATATTCAACTCACTTCCCCAAGACCATGCATTTCATCATCTTGGCCACTTTCTTCTCTGTTTACCTGATGTGAGTACTCTCCATCACTTTCCCCCTCCCATTTTCTTTATCTTGCTCCAAGAACTATAATCAAATCATCACTATCATCTCTTTTTAAAATGATTTGTTAATTCCACTCACAATCCCTGTGACTTCAGAGACCAAAATAACCTTCCCTGTATCCCATTTTCCTATGTACTTTATCTCCTTCCACCTATTAAAATATAAGTCCCTTCAAGTCCCTTCATTTCTATCTTTGGACTCCATAATTTAGCATAATGCTTGACCCATCTTAAACATTTAATAAACACCTTTTCACTGATTTTTCATTTTTTAAATGTTAATTGATTAATTAAGAAATTTTTCCATGGTTACAGGATTCATGTTCTTTCTCTATCCTCCTCTTACCCCCCTCCCATAGCCAATGCACAATTCCACTGGGTTTTACATGTGTCATTGATCATTGATTGATTATTGACTTGTTCATTCAATGAGAGGTGGACTGAAATACTAGGCAATATGATGAGTTGGGGATTTGGGCAACCTGGATTCAAAAGAAAGAATGATGAATTTCATTTTCTCCTGAATGAGGTTACTCTTGTATTCCTGGCAGTTTGGGGCTACCTCCTCACACCATTTTATAAAAGAGTGAGCTGGGTGGGAGGACTTTATCCCAATCACTATTTTGATCAGCAGAGGATAAGAGGATAATTCCACTATTCTCTGCATCATTTATTATCTGCTATTTCTCCTAATCCCTGCCCTCTAGTCCCCTTTTACCCATCTCATCCATTGTCCTTAGTCCTGCCAGATATATTTTCCTTATGCATAGATTCTTTCACAACTCTCCTTTGTCCCAAATCATTCAATGTCATACTACTGGAAAATGAGAAAGGTTCAAAGTTATGTAACTGACATTTAAAGTTATTCACATTCCATCATTCCCCTCCCCTCTTTCTAGTCGCACTTCCCATAGCTCAGCTATGTTTTGGACACATTCTACTCCAATCAAGCTGGACTGCTGCCTACTATCCCTAATTTTTTTTTACTTTCCTGCCTGCCTGTGTGCCTTTGCTTGTATTATTCTCTATGGATGGAATGCCTTTCTACTTCCACTATTACCCACCATTTAATTCCCATCTAATCCCATCTTGAATTCCATTTTCTTCAGGAAGTCTTCTGGGAGCTTCTCAATCTACTATCAGCCTTTTCATCCTCACACCCCATATAGCACTTAATTTCCCATATCTTACATGTATTGTATATAATTTTGTATCATCAGTGGAGGCACTTCTTCCAATCAGGTAGACTGTGAAATACCTAACACATATGCTGCCAGAGTGTGCATGCTTATTCCTTAACCCCACCATTATCTTTTGCACATACTAGAAACTACATTTTATTGCATTGAATACTCTAGTCTTCTAAACCTCTGGGAAATTTGTTCCTTCCCCTTTCTTCTGATCTGGAAGTGAATGCCTTTGTCCTTGGAAGTAAAGAAAAGAGTGTAAAGAAGTGGTGAGCCAGACCTTGTTCTACCCAGAAAGGTGATATGTAGGCATGTATTGATGTGCACTGTAAATTCCACCTGAGCCTGGGGAAGGAAGGCACATGATTGATGGAGAAGGGGAAAGAGAGTACCTTGGGATTCAGTGTTCTGCAGGTATGAAGGATGAGAGCCCCCCTACCACAAGAGTACTAATAAATGGCCTCTTTCACCTTGAGAGTTTGATTTGTCTCACCTAGTTTCCCCAAAGCTCTACTTTCTTCCCTCCTCACTCTCCATTCTCTTTTTCTTCTTTCTTTTTTTTTCCTTTTTCTCTTTTGACTTTTTTGTCTGTCATAATTGGTTGGAGCAGACTGAAATTCTGTATGAGTCCATTAGGACCCTAATCACCTGTTAAAGATGCAAGCATCCACTGTGGAACAGCAGCATTTAATCCTTGGAGAGGAACTAATTGAAATTTCTCTATTGAATCCACGCCTGAGTAGGTCTAGTCAGCACTAAGGCCTTGACACAGAGATTATCTATACTAATAGGCTTAGGGACAACCAGGGAGGAGAGATGAGGTGTCCAGCACAGATGTACACCTGATCATTTCAGGTTCAGTTCAGTGCCCTTCCTTCCTGCTTAGTTGTTTTGGGGAGGTCCTGGGTACCTCTAGCTTTTACACCAGGAAAGTACTCAGTGACAACATAATCATATTATCATGATTAGTTTTTATTCTTTTAGTTAATTTTATTTTAATAAGATTTGAAATTCAATGAGGAAAAGGGAAATTATGTAAAGCAAAACATGGTCCTAATGTTTTCCTGACTTGGAAGTTAGCAAATGATGCCATGGAAGGAGCTTTGCACTTGGAGTCAAGCTATGGTGCCTCTTAAGGGTTTGACTAGGAACAAACACATTATTGGCCTATGATATACAGAGCATTATCTATCTATAGCTATGTCTAAATGATTAATAATCACTTTAATACTTGCCTAATAGGCTGGAAATGTGCTTTAAAATTGTTTAATACGGACCGATCTCAAACTATAAGCTCCTAAGGCGCCGAAATTCAAAACGATCAACAGCACAGACCCTGGGAAGCCTCCTCCTGGACCTGGACCCGGTTCAAAAGGTACTGCTCCCCTCAAAAGCCAGAACCCGAGATCACTCCGACCGCAGGGGTAGGAGCGCAGAGTCCAAGGCTCCCAGGAAGCCGCGGCTGGCTGGGCTCAGAGAGCAGAACCCTCAGGGCCTTCTACCCGAGTCCCAGTGAAAGTTACTGCCTGGGGCTCCCGCTACAGAGAGCTGGTCGAAACAACAGCAACCCTCAGGGCGGGCAAGACAGCCTTACGGGCTGGATCCTGCTATCCAAGTCTCAGTGAAAGTCCTTGCCCGGAGCTTGGGAAAGCTGCAGCCCATCCCCCCCGCAGGCGGACGAAACAGCCTCACAGCCAGCGATTCTGAAGGCAACTTCCTGAAAGCAACGTGGTCCGACCCTTCCACTCCAGTTCCAGTGAGGCATATTCAGTTTAACCCAGGGAAAGTCATAGAACCATCTGCCCAGGACTAAAGCCTCTGAACACCAGACAGAGACAAGAAAAGCCAATCCTCCACATTCAGAGATGGAAAACTCCACAGAAGCACAGAAGCCCCAAAATACCAAGAAAAATAAGAAGAAAGGGGCGACTTTGGACACATTCTATGGAGCCAAAATACAAAATACAGAGCAGATAGAAGATAATATAAAAGAAAATGCTCCAAAACCTTCCAAAGGAAATGGAAACTCTCCACAAACCTATGAAGAATTTGAATCAGAAATGACCAAAAAGATGGAAGCCTTCTGGGAGGAAAAGTTGGAAATAATGCAAAAGAAATTCACGCATCTACAAAACCGGTATGATGAAACTGAAAAGGAAAACCAAGCTTTAAAGGCCAGAATCAGGCAGCTGGAAGACAACGATCGTGTAAAAGAGCAAGAATTAATAAAGCAAAGCCAAAATACCAAGAAATTAGAAGAGAACATAAAATATCTCACCGACAAGGTGATAGATCTGGAAAATAGGGGGAGAAGGGATAATTTAAGAATAATTGGACTCCCAGAAAAGCCAGAAATAAACACCAAACTGGACATGGTGATACAAGATATAATCAAAGAAAATTGCCCAGAGATTCTAGAACAAGGGGGCAATACAGCCACTGACAGAGCTCACAGAACACCTTCTACACTAAACCCCCAAAAGACAACTCCCAGGAATGTAATTGCCAAATTCCAAAGCTATCAAACAAAAGAAAAAATCCTACAGGAAGCCAGAAAAAGACAATTTAGATATAAAGGAATGCCAATCAGGGGTCACACAAGACCTTGCAAGTTCTACTCTGAATGATCGTAAGGCATGGAACATGATCTTCAGAAAGGCAAGAGAGCTGGGTCTCCAACCAAGAATCAGCTACCCAGCAAAACTGACTATATACTTCCAAGGGAAAGTATGGGCATTCAACAAAATAGAAGACTTCCAACTTTTTGCAAAGAAAAGACCAGAGCTCTGTGGAAAGTTTGATACCGAAAATCAAAGAGCAAGGAATACCTGAAAAGGTAAATATTAAGGAAAGGGGAAAATGTTATCTTCTTCTTTTACTCAAACTCTCTTCTATAAGGACTACATTTATATCAACCTATGTATACTAATATGTGGGGGAAATGTAATGTATAAATAGGGGGTAAAGAAAGACCAAATAGAATAATCATTCTCACACAAAGATTCATATGGGAAGGGGAGGGGAAGAAAACTCCTATAAGAAGGAGAGGAAGAGGGGTGGGGTTTACTTAAACCTCAATCTCAGGGAAATCAACTCTGAGAGGGAAAAACATCCAGATCCATTGGGATCTTGAATTCTATCTTACCCAACAAGGGTAAGGAGAAGGGAAAACCAAGGAGGGGAGGGGGAGAGGGAGAACAAAAAGGGAGGGAAAGAGAGGGGGGAAGGGGAGGGAACAAAAAGGGAGGGACTAAAAAGGGAAACATCAAGGGAGGGGACAAGGGGGACTGTTTCAAAGTAAATCACTGGACTAAAAGGTAGAGCCGAAGAAGAATAGGTTAGAATTAGGGAAGGCAATCAAAATGCCAGGGAGTCCACAAATGACAATCATAACTTTGAACGTGAATGGGATGAACTCACCCATAAAACGTAGATGAATAGCAGAATGGATTAGAATCCAAAACCCTACCATATGTTGTCTTCAAGAAACACACATGAGGCGGGTTGACACCCACAAGGTCAGAATTAAAGGATGGAGTAAGACCTTCTGGGCTTCAACTGATAGAAAGAAGGCAGGAGTGGTAATCATGATATCTGATAAAGCCAATGCAAAAATAGACCTGATCAAAAGGGATAGGGAAGGTAATTATATTTTGTTAAAAGGGACTATAGACAATGAGGAAATATCATTAATCAATATGTATGCACCAAATAATATAGCACCCAAATTTCTAATGGAGAAACTAGGAGAATTGAAGGAAGAAATAGACAATAAAACCATACTAGTGGGAGACTTAAACCAACCATTATCAAATTTAGATAAATCAAATCAAAAAATAAATAAGAAAGAGGTAAAAGAAGTGAATGAAATCTTAGAAAAATTAGAATTAATAGACATATGGAGAAAAATAAATAGGGATAAAGAGGAATACACCTTCTTCTCAGCACCACATGGCACATTCACAAAAATTGACCATACATTAGGTCACAGAAACATAGCACACAAATGCAGAAAAGCAGAAATAATGAATGCAGCCTTCTCAGATCACAAGGCAATAAAAATAATGATTAGTAATGGTACATGGAAAACCAAATCTAAAACCAATTGGAAATTAAACAATATGATACTCCAAAACCGTTTAGTTAAAGAAGAAATCATAGAAACAATTAATAATTTCATCGAGGAAAATGACAATGGCGAAACATCCTTTCAAACCTTTTGGGATGCAGCCAAAGCGGTAATCAGAGGTAAATGCATATCCCTGAATGCTTATATTAACAAACAAGGGAGAGCAGAGATCAATCAATTGGAAATGCAAATGAAAAAACTGGAAAGCGATCAAATTAAAAACCCCCAGCAGAAAACCAAATTAGAAATCCTAAAAATTAAGGGAGAAATTAATAAAATCGAAAGTGATAGAACTATTGATTTAATAAATGAGACAAGAAGCTGGTACTTTGAAAAAACAAACAAAATAGACAAGGTACTGGTCAATCTAGTTAAAAAAAGGAAGGAAGAAAAGCAAATTCACAGCATTAAAGATGAAAAGGGGGACAGCACCTCTGATGAAGAGGAAATTAAGGCAATCATTAGAAATTACTTTGCCCAATTATATGGCAATAAATACACCAATTTAGGAGAAATGGATGAATATATACAAAAATACAAACTGCCTAGACTAACAGAAGAGGAAATAGAATTCCTAAATAATCCCATATCAGAAATTGAAATCCAACAAGCCATCAAAGAACTTCCTAAGAAAAAATCCCCAGGGCCTGATGGATTCACCTGTGAATTCTATCAAACATTCAGAGAACAGTTAATCCCAATACTACACAAACTATTTGACATAATAAGCAAAGAGGGAGTTCTACCAAACTCCTTTTACGACACAAACATGGTACTGATTCCAAAACCAGGCAGGTCAAAAACAGAGAAAGAAAACTATAGGCCAATCTCCCTAATGAATATAGATGCAAAAATCTTAAATAGGATACTAGCAAAAAGACTCCAGCAAGTGATCAGAAGGATCATTCACCATGATCAAGTAGGATTCATACCAGGGATGCAGGGCTGGTTCAACATTAGGAAAACCATCCACATAATTGACCACATCAACAAGCAAACTAGCAAGAACCACATGATTATCTCAATAGATGCAGAAAAAGCCTTTGATAAAATACAACACCTATTCCTATTAAAAACACTAGAAAGCATAGGAATAGAAGGGTCATTCCTAAAAATAATAAACAGTATATATCTAAAACCATCAGCTAATATCATCTGCAATGGGGATAAACTAGATGCATTCCCAATAAGATCAGGAGTGAAACAAGGATGCCCATTATCACCTCTACTATTTGACATTGTACTAGAAACACTAGCAGTAGCAATTAGAGAAGATAAAGGAATTGAAGGCATCAAAATAGGCAAGGAGGAGACCAAGTTATCACTCTTTGCGGATGACATGATGGTCTACTTAAAGAATCCTAGAGATTCAACCAAAAAGCTAATTGAAATAATCAACAACTTTAGCAAAGTTGCAGGATACAAAATAAACCCACATAAATCATCAGCTTTTCTATATATCTCCAACACAGCTCAGCAGCAAGAACTAGAAAGAGAAATCCCATTCAAAATCACCTTAGACAAAATAAAATACCTAGGAATCTATCTCCCAAGACAAACACAGGAACTATATGAACACAACTACAAAACACTCGCCACACAACTAAAACTAGACTTGAACAAATGGAAAAACATTAACTGCTCATGGATAGGACGAGCCAATATAATAAAAATGACCATCCTACCCAAACTTATTTATCTATTTAGTGCCATACCCATTGAACTACCAAAATACTTCTTCACTGATTTAGAAAAAACTATAACAAAGTTCATTTGGAAGAACAAAAGATCAAGGATATCCAGGGAAATAATGAAAAAAAACACACATGATGGGGGCCTTGCAGTCCCTGACCTAAAACTATATTACAAAGCAGCAGTCATCAAAACAATTTGGTACTGGCTAAGAAACAGAAAGGAAGATCAGTGGAATAGACTGGGGGAAAGCGACCTCAGCAAGACAGTATACGATAAACCCAAAGATCCCAGCTTTTGGGACAAAAATCCACTATTCGATAAAAACTGCTGGGAAAATTGGAAGACAGTGTGGGAGAGACTAGGAATAGATCAACACCTCACACCCTACACCAAGATAAATTCAAAATGGGTGAGTGACTTAAACATAAAGAAGGAAACCATAAGTAAATTGGGTAAACATAGAATAGTATACATGTCAGACCTTTGGGAGGGGAAAGGCTTTAAAACCAAGCAAGATATAGAAAGAATCACAAAATGTAAAATAAATAATTTTGACTACATCAAACTAAAAAGCTTTTGTACAAACAAAACCAATATAACTAAAATCAGAAGGGAAACAACAAATTGGGAAAAAATCTTCATAGAAACCTCTGACAAAGGTTTAATTACTCATATTTATAATGAGCTAAATCAATTGTACAAAAAATCAAGCCATTCTCCAATTGATAAATGGGCAAGGGAAATGGATAGGCAGTTCTCAGATAAAGAAATCAAAACTATTAACAAGCACATGAAGAAGTGTTCTACATCTCTTATAATCAGAGAGATGCTAATCAAAACAACTCTGAGGTATCACCTCACACCTAGCAGATTGGCTAACATGACAGCTATGGAAAGTAATGAATGCTGGAGGGGATGTGGCAAAATAGGGACATTAATTCATTGCTGGTGGAGCTGTGAAATGATCCAACCATTCTGGAGGGCAATTTGGAACTATGCCCAAAGAGCGACAAAAGAATATCTACCCTTTGACCCAGCCATAGCACTGCTGGGTCTGTACCCCAAAGAGATAATGGACACAAAGACTTGTACAAAAATATTCATAGCTGCGCTCTTTGTGGTGGCCCAAAACTGGAAAATGAGGGGATGCCCATAAATTGGGGAATGGCTGAACAAACTGTGGTATATGTTGGTGATGGAATACTATTGTGCTAAAAGGAATAATAAAGTGGAGAAGTTCCATGGAGACTGGAACAACCTCCAGGAAGTGATGCAGAGCGAGAGGAGCAGAACCAGGAGAACATTGTACACAGAGACTAATACACTGTGGTATAATCGAACGTAATGGACTTCTCCATTAGTGGCGGTGTAATGTCCCTGAACAACTTGCAGGGATCCAGGAGAAAAAAACACCATTCATAAGCAAAGGATAAACTATGGGAGTGGAAACACCGAGAAAAAGCAACTGCCTGAATACAGAGGTTGAGGGGACATGACAGAGGATGACTCTAAATGAACACTCTAATGCAAATACTATCAACAAAGCAATGGGTTCAAATCAAGAAAACATCTAATGCCCAGTGGACTTACGCGTTGGCTATGGGGGGTGGGGGGGGAGGAAAAGAAAATTATCTATGTCTTTAACGAATAATGCTTGGAAATGATCAAATAAAATGTATTTAAAAAAAATAAATAAAATTGTTTAATACAACTCAAAATCTCAAGATAAAGAAATCGAGAGAAGACAGAATATTCTATTTGGAGTCAGGAAGGCCTGATTTTGAAACCTGACAGACACTTGATAGCTATACAACTTCCATCAAAGTACCTCTTCTTTCTGTGCCTCAGTTTTCCCATTAAAAATGAGGGGATTGTTCTTGGTCACCTCTAAGTTTCCTCCCAATGCTCAATCTATAATTCAATGATCTCATGAAGTCAGCATCAAAGGAAGGAAGGAGGTGGATTGTCCAATATCATTCGGCAAGCCCTTGGGTAAGTCACAAAAGAAACAAGTATTTATTAAGTAACTACTCTGTGCCAGGCCCTGTGCTAAGTATGTTATAAATATTATTTCATATTTTTCTTACAGCAATGCTATAATGCTTCAAAGTAGATATTATTATTCCCATTTTACAGCTAAGGAAAAAGAGGCAGAAAAAAGTGCCTTACCCAAGGTTAAGTTTCTAAGACCACATTTGAACTGAGGTCTTTTTTATTCCAAGCCCAGGTCCTACTTGCCTCTGGTAGCAGAAAGGGGACTAGAATGTAGGTGTCCTAGGACTTCAGTTCCTCTTCAGAGTTTTAATGAAAGTCAAATGAGGCAACATACATAAAAAGTCATATCAATGTGAACTTTTATTTATTTTCAGAATCATTGCCAAAAACCATTACATCCAATGAGTCACTCATAGAATTTTACTACCCAAACTAACCATGAAAATTCTATGCCCTCACATAAATATAGCTCACACTTCTATAGGACTGTGAAGCTTTGCAAAGCACTTTACTTATATAATAACCCTTTGGAGTAGGAAGCACAATCATTATTTCTGTTCAGTTGTGTCCAACTCTTTATGACCCTGTTTGAGGTTTCTTTGGCCAAGATACTGGAGTAAATTGCCATTTTCTTCTCTAGTTCATTTTATAGATGAGGAAACTGAGGCAAACAAGGTTGAGTAACTTGTCTAGGGTCACACAGATAGTGTCTGAAGTCAGAATTGAACTTAGAAAGATGAGTCTTCCTGACTTCAGATCTGCCACTCTATCCACCATGCCACCCAGTTAACAATTATCACTGATGATAAAAAAATTAAGTTCTCCAGAGGTGAAGTGACTAAACCAGGACAACTTAGATATCAAGTTGAAGATCCAGGTCTTAGATCTCCTTTGATTCAAGGTCAAATGTTCTTTTCATTATTCCCTGCCGTCTTAGAGATATATGAACTTTTTCTTTTGTTGAGAATTAATGAAGGACTTGGCTAATTAAGAAAGGCATCATCTACTATTTCCATATTCTCTTTAGGACAATGTAACACTGTGAGATAATCTAACACCTAATTCCCTCTTTTTTTCTTCCAGTTGTTTCTCAATTAATTTACTGGATTTTAGGCTTAGACCACACTAAGCATGTAGATCTAAGAATTTTTTTATGGTTTAAAATACAACGAGTATTTTAAAAATATAAATAAAAAGGAATTATACCTCAAAATATAAAGACTATTATGTGCATTTGACCCTCCAACCTTAGTTTTCCAATCCTTGATCTAGTCCAATGCTCTCATTTTACAGATAAAGAAACTAAGGACCAGAGAAATGTCATCATTTACCAAAATCCTGCAAATGATAAGAAGTCAAAACAGAATTTGAACACTTGTCCTCTGATTCACAAATCAGTATTCTTTCATGACATACCTTCTTGTTAATTCTAAACCACCCTATAATCTGCTTTGCCTTCTATTTGAAGTAATTAGAAAAAATCATTAACACTTGCACACCAATAAAACCTTTGCTAACTCCATATTCCCTATAGTAAGGAGTCATGAATGCCCTTCTATTCAGTATGCAGATGGTATTAATTAATGGGGTAGAGCGTATCAGTCACCTTTTTATAAAGGGTGACTTATATCTCCACAATGCCTTGTGTTTAGGGGGAAATACTTTTGACAGGTCTATTTCATTTGGGGATTATCTTGCCTTTAGTGTAATATAAGAGAAATTAAAAATGTCCCTTCTTGGGTTTCGCATGCCCTTTCTCCCTTACAAATACTTGTGGTTACTCATGGTTGAATATATGAAGGGCATCTGGAAATTACTTTAAGGATGTGGAGGAAAATATTTTTGTTCAGGTATACTTGAGAAAAGATTTCTTCTAAGATGTCTTGGCTCTAAATATATAAGCATATAAAATTGCAGGTCCATGTTCTTCTTTGATTTTGTAATTTTGTCATTAAATTATTGAAGAGACACCGTGTACTCCTGGGACAGTTTTTGTTCTGATAAGAGGAAAGGTAACCAAATTCTCTGACCATCCTGTTGTAAGCCTGGGATGCAAGGTCAGTCCAAGAAGCTCTTATTTTCATCATTTTGATCTGAACTGGTAAAGTGTGCTTACTACTACTTACTAGAGATACTTCACCTTCTTTCAATCACTAATTAAATTTAAAAAAATCCTCTGCTTCTACCGTTTGTGATCTAACACAGCAAGCTGACCCCAGCGATAGCTTTAACTCTACTTGCTTAAGCTGATGTATCTATCCAGGAAGGGAAAATAATATACAAATATGAACACACACATATAGATACACAGAGCACACATTTTGAGAAGGAAGATTAAATAGCTTTCCAGTTTCCAATGGAAGTTAGTACAAAATCTAATAGCATGTCTGTGTGATATAAAAGTCAGTGCTAGTTTCTGAACAAAGACAGTGATTAGTCCCTTCAGCTAAAACATAGTATACTGCACATGAGGTTAGTTATGACTTTGTGTGAGTGATTTACTTTTGTTTTTCAGGCAAACTCTGGTTTTAGAGATGTTACTTTTTATCCTAAAATAATTTCCATTAAATGTAATAACTATTGAGTATTGATTATTCTTTATTAGAGGGAAAAATAATGAAAATCATAATTGGAAAGCACAAAGTCCAATCCCTGTGGGGATGTCAATAGTATAACAAAAAGTGGGGAAATACTATCCACCTACTAACACATGGAGTAATCATTCACAATTTTGGATTGACAAGGATGTATTTCACTACCACCTTGTAGTTCCATGGGGTCCCTTCTGGGCAGTCCCATTTCTTCTGTGCAGGGGGTTCCTGGGTTCCCTGTGAGGCAGCTATTTATCTGATTCCCTCAGAATACAAGGTCGCTACCTCTGAAATACATGGCATTCCTTTCTCATGTGCTGCCTTGAATTATCCCTCCATCTTTACCATTCACTAGAAAAGCGGCCTCCCAGCAGTACACTGGCTCCCCTGGGAAAGTCATCCATCAACCCAGACCTATTTTTCCCCTTAGGTGCCTGCCCATTTTGTGCCTCTTATTAAGCCTCATAGGTTCTTATTCATCAAAATCATGCCAATGAGGGGTTGAATTCCTTCAGAGGTGCATATTCAGCAGAATGCCAAGGAATAACAGAGATGGAGAGGGAAGGAAGAGAGGACGTGAGAACAGGGAGAAAGCATACAAATTAAAGTTTTAGGAATCTTTTATTCTAAAGAGCTAACAGAACAAATGTTTGGGTGAGGTTTTACATGAAGCCCTATTCAACTTTCTTAATTTCACTGTTTAGCTTGCTTGTTGAAATATTCTAGGCAATAAATTAGGAAAAGAAGGGCACAAGTAATGGAAATCACGATAATCTCATCTCTAAGAAATAAATAGTTAGACACAGTAAGAAGGGGAGTTTTTGCTTGTTGTTGTTGTTTGTATTTATTTATTTTGCAAAATCTAAATTTCACTGGGAAGAACTGGGAATGGATCCCCAAAGTACCATTACTGAAGACTTTAGTTGACTCCAGGATCTCATATAACATTATAGAACCCCCTTAGAGGTCACCTCTGGCATCCCATATCTGATGAGAAAATTTCAAGTGATTAGCCACTTACTTACTCCTGAGATAGCCCATTTTATTTTTAAGTGTGTTTGATGGCTAGAAGGTTTTTCCCTGTGTTTGAATAAATTCTCTCTATATATAACTTTCCTCACTACTCCAACTTATACACTCTTAGTGAAAATAAAACAAATACAAACCTTCCATTGACTGTCCTGCTTGCAAACACTTGAAGACAACAATCATGTCCCCTCCTTGACCCAACACTACCTCTGCCTCAGTCTTTTCTAGGCTAAATATTCCCATGTCTATCCATCAGTCTTCATATTGTATATTTAAATCATATTGCTATCCTTATTTCCCTCCTTTACAGTATGTTAGAAAGATAAGAAAGGATTTATTAAGTGCCTACTATGTACTATGTATTAGTCACTTTGAAAATTTTATCTCATTTGATGCTAACAAGTCTGGGAGATAGATTGTATAATGACTCATCTGGAAAAGATGATATTTAAAGTGATTTGTCCAGGGTCACACAGCTACTACGTGAGAGTGGATCTGAATTTAGGTATTCTTAACTCCAGGTCCAGCACTCGATACCCACTGTACTACTTAAAAAGAAAGCTGAGGCGAGAGCTTTAAAAAACAAAAACAATGAGGCATCTTCAGCAATCACTATAGCTTTGCCTACAAATAGGAGCCCCAAATCATAAATGACTCATAATTCTATGGAATTTTACGTTTTACAAATGGGTATTTATTAAGAGCATACTATATTGGAGGCATTGGGTTGAGTGCTAGAGCTTGTTGTGGGGATGATTCAGTTGTTTTTCAATCATGTCCAACTCCTTGTGAGCCTCTTTGGGGATATTTTTTGGCAAATAATCTGGAGTGGTTTGTCATTTCCTTCCCTATCTCATTTTACAGATGAGGAAACTGAGGGAAAAAAGGGTTAAATGTCTTTCCCCAGGATCACACAGCTAATAAGTGTGTGAGACCAGATTTGAACTTAGGAAGATGAGGCTGTCTGACTCCAGGGTGATTTTCTTTCCACTGTGCCATCTAGCAGTCAGGTACTAGAGATATAAAAGAAAAAAAAAAAGAACAAGAACAAGAACAAGAAAAAAAAAGAAGAACTAATTCTTACCCTCAGAGAATTTATATTCTATTTTGGGAAACAGCATGTGCCAATTTGATTTGTGGCCTAGGGAGTCCCCTTCCAAAGAAGAAGCAGTAACTCTGGACTCACATATACTGGATTTGATTCTGAAGATGATCTGACTTCAAAGAAAGAATCGGGCTTTTTTTTTTCCTTGCTGGCTCTGACTCATTATTCCCCCAACCCAGAAGCCTGAGGAAAATCTTTTTAATAAAGCTTTGGTATGAATCATGTCTAGTATCTCCCCTAAAATGGGTGAACTGATACTGCCTGCAAAAAATAATCAAGTTATAATTGGGTTTTTCAATCCCTTAGATTTGCATCATCATACTAGTGATGGTCATCTCCTCCAAGAAGGTGAGGCAATCATCAACTCCTGTCAGGTAAACAGCAACCTGTCTCAGAAATTTCTAAGCTGACAAATTGATAAGGCTACAAGTAAAGCTAGACAACTCTAATTCTGAAGATTGCCCTTTGTTCATCAGGGCTTGTCAGGAGATGAAGGGAAGGGAGAGGAGAACAGGAAAAAAGAAAAAGCAGCAGGAACATGAAAAGTGTTGTCTAGGCTGAGCTTTCCCGAGGAAAGCCCATGTCCTTGTTGTCACATGCATTTTATTGCTTTTTCTAAGAGGAGGAAGAGGAGGAGGGGGAGGAAGAGAAATATTTTTTCTCCCCAATTCTGAATATCCAAAGGAAAGCGATGAATCAAATTAGAAAGTGACAGAAACAGAGATTTGCTACAGTTCTTAGAGCCTACCAAGTGAGAAGAGGAATCTTATAGCTCAACTGATAATTACCTTTGGCACACCTCCAGTCACAAGAACATGCAAGGACCAACTGGTAAACCAAAAGTTGTAGTTCACTGGAAGAGGCCAGAGAAAACTTAACTCCTTGGGAAATATCCCAATTGCCTACAAATAAAAGCATGGAATATAAGAATTAAATAACGTAAATTTGAGGAGGCATTAGCAGCAAGATGTATTAAGAAAAGGCTTTCTATAACATTTTTATAGTCGTTAGCAGATTTCCTAGCACATAGTAGGTACTTAATAGATAATTGTTCTATTCTCCCCTCCCCAAGAATTAATAATCTAATTTGAAAAGATGAGTATTTCAATTGATTGTATTTTTTACTTAATTTTTCTACAAAAATCAATGTGTGAATAACTATAAAATTCAATATTTTGAAATGTAAAACAAAAAAAGAAAAGCCTTTCTAGGGGCAGGCAGGTGGATTGAAAGTTAGGTGGAAACAGGAAATTCTGGGTTCAAATTCTGAGATGTATGACTCTGAGGAAGTCACAACTCCAATTGCCTAGCTCTTACTGTTTTTCTGCCTTGGAACCAATATTAGTAGCTATGCTTTTTATCTTTAAACCCTTACCTTCCATCTTAGAATTAATACTGTGTATTGGTTCCAAGTCAGAATAACAATAAGGACTAGGAATTGGGGGTTAAGTGATTTTCCCAGAATCACATAGGTAGGAATTGTCTGAGGCTATATTTGAACTTACATTTTTTCTGAATTTAGACCCTGTATTCTATCCTCTCTGCCATCTAGTCATCTTCAAAGGTCATCAAATGCAGAACCCTTATTTTATTGACAAGGAAATTGTGGCTTAAAAGTGTGAGGGAATTATCCCAATTTAGAAAACATGTGCATCTGAAACAAGTTTTAAATTAACTTTTTATGACTGTCAGGACCAGCTATCTTCCATTGCTCTACTTGGATGGTACTTGAACCAAGTTTTAGAAGAAACAGGGGATTCTAAGAGGCAGAAATGAATAGGGAGGATTTTCTAGACATGAGAGAGAGCTTTTTTGGAAGGTTTTGAAATATTTAAGAGGATATTTTAAAGTTGTTATTAGAGTTAGTATGGATTGCATCTTTCAGAAGAGCAATATGGTTCAATTTTTGCCCTAAGAATATAATCTTGGAAACTTTATTGAAGATTAAAATTAGAGAAGAGACAGAATTTAAGAAAGTGAACCAAATTGGAGGCTATTGTAGATTTCTGAGTTATGTGATCAACAAGAAAGAAGATTAGATAGTCTCTGCTTCTCACAACTTCTCAAACTTTTCCAAAATAGAAATTATGGAAAAAAATAGATAGGTGGGTAGGTTGTTAGGTAAATGACACAATTTCAGCTGGCTAAATGCTAGAATACCAAGAACATATATGTGGTAAAAATCATGATGAATTAACACAATATTCCCTAATCATTACCAATACTCCATAAACCCTCTAATACCCCCCAAAAAATACCTCTAATACTAAAATATTGCTACAATAGGGCTGCACAAGTTGGCACAACAACTTTCAATAGAACTCTACTTCCCTCTTTTCCACCTTTGGACATCCAAGGGATAAACTTTTTCTAAGGCATGACAAGCAACAAGGATTGAGGTACTTCTTTGTCAGAGAACTTAATCAGAGAACTAAGAAACAAAGGCTAAGTGGACAAGGTCATGCTCGTAAATATTTAACAACTGGCTTTCCAGGAAAAAAGAAATGTGATCAATACATTTTTCAGTTTTGTCTTCATTATTAATATTTTCTCCATCATTTTCTTAAATATAAGTAACCAGTAAAACAGTGAATCAAGCTTTGGTGTGTATGTGTGTGTGTGTGTGTGTGTGTGTGTGTGTGTGTGTGTGTGTGTGTGTTTAGCTGATTTTTAAGGTATAAATGTTCACACTGAAATTTTTACATTTCTTGCTAGCCACTTAGATCTGGATCCAGTTCAGTCTCAGGACTGGGATAGTATGGATGCATATGATAGTGTGGAGCTTCACTAATCCTAAAAGAAAAAGCCCAATATCCAACTGGAGTTGGTTCTATCCCCTCAGAACTCACTTGGGATAGAGATCTAATCTTCTAAGCCATGAATAGCAATGTGGGAGGTGTCTAAGACAGCTTTGAGATTAATCTCCAAAGAAAGTGCCATCAAAGGGGAAGTAGTCAGAAAATGAGTAATAGGGAAAATAAAGGAGGCATTAAAGTGGTTCAGGTCCAGGGTCAAAAACTGGGGATTTAGACTAGGACATTTAGTCCAGTGCCCCTATTTTATAGATCTGGAAACTGAAGTGCAGAGTGGTTAAGTGACTTGCCCAAGATTACACAGGTAGTAAAGATCTAAGGTGCCATCTTAATGAATGTCTTCTGACTTTAGGTAGAATATGAGGACTAAGGAATGAGTCTCCAAAGACACTCAAAGATAAAAGGGGAGACACAGGTAATGTTACAACATAGGAGACTATGAAAAAGTGGTCATATAGGTAGAAGGAAAAACATGTTAAAATAGTGTCATGAAAACCCAAAAAAGGAAGATGATCCAGGAAGAGAGAATGGTAATGAATATTAAATACTACAAAGAAGGAAAAGGTCTGAGGAGAGAAACAGCAGGTACTACTGACCTTGACAACAGAAAGATCTTTGGTATCTTTGAAGGGGTCAGAAGGGGTTGAGAAGTGGGAGTGAGAATGACCAATTCAATTAAATGAGATATAAAGATAAAGAACTTCTAAACTTGTAAGATGAAAAAATATAAAGATGCTAATATCATTAAAATATCAACTTAATGAAACTTTCACAAATTATACCTAATAATGAAGCCAATGAAAGTCAGCACAAACATCTCAAATGATTTTGAAAAGGAGATAGTTCCACTTAAACTGGAATTTCAAAGTCTCCTTTTGAGTCCATTTAAATCAAACCAATTATATATAAAACGTGCAATTCTTTAAAAACCAGTATCTGATATAACTGTCACAAATTCTTTTAATACTTGCTTTGAAGCATTAAAACATTTCATGACCTGTAAAATATTATTTGTTCTAGTGGTTTCTGTGGAAAGAACATTAAAAGGAAAGATAGATCTATCAAGGAATACACCTAATGATAGACATCAAAAAATACAATGGCAGAAGCTACTTAAAAGAGCTATTGAAGTTCTGCCACAAGATATCAGAAGGTTACATCAATATCTAGCTAGTACTTGACATGGAAAACTTGAATTACATATTGCTCAAATATAGGCAACAAAAAAGAAATATGTAGAAAGGAATCAGCACTACTTTAAAGTAAAGGCCAAAAGATTAGGGCAATGCAAGGAGTCAAAGTAGTACAAAGAACAGGAGAAACATTTCTTCATCAATGAAAAGTTTTATTATAGTGAGAAGCTCCACACTACCATATATTTGTAAAAAAAAAAAAATCAGAGGTTAGAGCATAGCCCCTTTTCGAAAGAAAATGTGGAAAGTTCTAGATGTCTATACAGTTATGATATAGTATTTTAAATTCTAATATTAAGAAACAAAGAAATCAGAGGTGTGAGAAAAGCCCTAAGGAGGAGAATGTAGAAAATTTCTAGTTTTCCATGTGGTCACAGTAAATGCAACATAAGGAATATACAGTTAGGGTCAAATGAGAATATTTAGCATGCATACTCTTAATCAACAAGAGCAATATAAATATTTAACAAGATTAGACTTTAGAGCTTTCTTTATAGTGGAAATTTAAGCCCTTTTTATTTCTGTCTGAATTTAAAATGCAGTATAAATGTTGGAATATATGATGTCAACATGGCAAGGTGTTCTCCATATAAAACAAATTATGAAAAAATAAACCAATTACAATTGACATAAAACAGCTTTGTTTGGGCAATAGTTTAAAACATAGCTCTTTCTAGAATTAATCCCATTATCAACTAACTAAAATAATATCAATATGTATGTATGTATACAAATATATATATACATACGTGTGTATGCATGTGCGTGCATTTATAAAATTTCCAAACTGAGTCAGACCAAAACACTTAATTATTTGATGTATATGGATAACCAAAAATTATAAGGCTTCACTGAAAATGCTTTACGGATTCTTAATTTCATGGAATTTTTTTCTGCAGTGATATCAAAATATAATTTAGACCCAATAACTACAACATTCTTAACTGATCCCAAGGAAAGGTAGAGAACGAGGTCTCAAATTTTAATCTGGAGGTTGCACTGAGCCAAGGGATGAAGATGACACTTGCAAATATATAGGTCTCCTCTATACCAGCAGGTATAAAGATATCAAAGAGAAGCCAGAGCTTAAATACATTCTGAGGCTCAATGGCATTCTGAAGCCACATCTGACTGGAATGTATATATTTAAAATTAGTTGTTTGAAGTACCTGCCTTAATGCATAATGTTAATCATAAACAAGACATATCATCCTAAGGCAAATAAAGAAAGATTAACTACTGACAGAGAAGATAATTAGTAAACCCTCTCATCACAAATCAAAAAATCTAAAACAATACTTTATGGTCAAGTAGACTTTTTATTCACATAAAATTATCAGATCTGACAACTGATACACATTACTGAATTTGTATAATGAAACCAAAAATGGTTTGATTTACCTTTGGATGTAGTTTATGAAACAGCTAGAATTCAAGAGACAAATCAAAGGGCAAAGGATGCATCAAACAAAAGATCATCATAAGGATTTCTTTGTGGAGAGTTGAGATTATGCTCTTTACCAATGGAGGAATGGCTCTTGTTCTAATAAATTTGAATCAGTCATTTACATATCTTGGAGATAAAACATTGAAAAAAGAAACTTGCAGTAAAGATTTTTACTTCCCAATTTATCACTTCCTTTTAACTTTGAATTATTCTATTTGTAGAGGACTAGGTTAACTCTCATTTTCTTTAGCATCTGAACTTCATCAAAGAAGATAAGTAGGATGAGATAATATTGCTAATGATAATAGCCAGAATTTATACAGAATTTTTAGCTTTTAAAGATATACATTCATATTATATCTATGCATACATATGCACACATGTAATACATTCATGAATATGTATTTATATATATATTGTGAATATATGCATAACCTATTTCTATATATGTATACATATTTTCCCATTATACAGTATGGTCAATTGAGACCCCAAAGACAGGAGAACTAGCTAGCTAGCATCTATATAGAGTTTTAACAATCTTACTTTTATGCAGCACTAAACAAGGATTTATCTTACTTAAGATTCACAGAAACCTTGTGAGATAAATGCTATTATTACCTATATTTAAAAGAAGAGGGAACTGAGGCAGAAGATGGAACCTGAGGGAAATCAGATCTTCCTGACAGTAGTCTAATGATGTATCCTTGCTGACTGAAAGACAGAAAGGAAATTCTCTGTCTGTCTGTGTGTCTCTCTTCACTCCCTCTCTCCCTCCTCCCTCTCTCCATCTGTCTGTCTGTCTGTCTGTCTCTGTCTCTTCCTCTTTCTTTCTTCACCCCCTCTCTCTCCTGCCTCCTTCTCTCCATCTCTCTCTGTTTCTCTGTCTTTATCTGTCTTTCTTTCCCTCTTCTCTCCTCCTTCCATCCTCTCTCTCTCCCCACATATATAAATATATACACACTAACATATATATGTATGGACAGACATATAAATGTATATGTTGAAATAGATATGCATCTTTCTTCATACACATATACACACACATGCACATATAGGGCAGCTCAGTGGTGCAGCAGGTAGAATGTTAGACACAGAATCAGGAAAACTCAATCTCCTGAGTTCAAATCTGGTGTCAGATACTTGTTAATTCTGTGGCAAGTCACTTAACCTTCTTTGACTCAGTTTCTCATCTGTAAAAAGAGCTGGAGAAGGAAATAGCAAATGTCTGCAGCATAGTTTTGCCAAGAAAAACTTTGTCCGTGGAGTTTTCTTGGTAAAGATAATATAATGGTTTGCCATTTCCTTCTCCAGTGTGTTCCCATTTTGCAGAGGAGGAACTGATATATATATATATATATATATATATATATATATATATATATATATATATATATATATATATATATGTGTGTGTGTGTGTGTGTATGTGTGTGTGTGTGTGTGTGTGTATGTATATATATATATATATATATATAATTTAAGCCATACAAGATCATTGAGATAGTTCTACAGGAGGAGGTGTCCTTAGTGCTATTTGATACTGGCAAACAGGTTCAGAGAAGTAATGAGACATATTGGTGATAAGGAGAACACGTATCAGAAGTGGTACTTGAACCTACCTCTTCCTGGATCCAAGTTCAACATATTAAGCAAGCCATCCTATAACCTTGAATAATTTACTTACTTCCACTGGACCCTCAATTTGCCAACCTGTGCAATGGGGTAATTTGTCCCTAAAGTCCTAGTTGATAAGATTGAGGTCCCTTCAGGCTCAAAGACTCCATAAATTTTCTCTTTTGATTCAAGCCTGCTCGTGTCTTCCCAGATGCGCAGTACAAAAGTACAGTTACTGTAAATTAGAGTAATAATGAGAGAGATTGCGTTTTAGATGAAATCCATCTTCCTGAGCAAGAGAGGCCCTGTGGATGATCAATAGCTATTGCCCTTTAAGTCTATAACCTCCTGTTAGGATAGGGGAAGGATTTTGACCTCAGTGTATCAACTGCATCCTTTGGCTGGAAGCAAGAATTTTTCATGAGGAAACCGCCACTCAAATGTGTTTCTGGCAGCCCTCTTTGTGAAGGTTTTTGAGACTAGAGGTCTGGAAGAAGAAATGAAATTTTTGATTCTAAAATGCTTTGTTGCTATGAGAATTTTTTTTAAACCAATCTGCAGATGGAGTTATTTAAGATTGTTGCTTATCTGTGTTGATAATCCTGAGGGCGTGATTTTTCAAATATGTTTATATGAAAGGCAGGATTTTTCAAATATGTGTATAGAAAATGGAGGCAAAGATTTAATATGTTTTTTTGAAGTTTGATCCAAATCTAGTCTTACTGCTTGCTGAGTCAATCTGGGCTCACACGCACACACATACTTATTAGTACATATAAGCCTCAGATGCCAGAGAGGTCCCAGCATTTGGAGAATGCTGATTTTTAATTTGGCATTCAGTGTGGGGCCCTGCCACAGAGAGAATATCTGGGTAGGGGAGCCCCGGCACCTAGCTGGCCTCTGCTGCTCTGCTGCATATGAGAAGCCCCAAAGAAAACAGAAAAAAGGGAAAGCAGCAGGTCTGTGGCGGGCTTTCCAAACCAGCCTAGTGTCCAAGATCTGAGATTTTGATCAAGAACCTCGTGATGGGAAGTGTTTTGTATTCACTTCTGGGTTCGTTCTGCTTTCTTTTGAGGCTTTTGCTTCTCCATTTTAGAAATATTTTGTCTATTGTTTTGTCATCAATGAATTTAGAATTTAGGCAGAAGCTCAGAGCCCAGAACTCTGAAAATACTCTTCTAACATAGAAAAGGAGCAAGGTTAAGTTGGCAAGAAGCCAAAGGGCTCCAGGCTTCACCAGTCCCCTTAGAGACTGCTCAAGGGTTAAATCTTCACTGATATTGGGTTACTTCCGGCACTCCTGGCTTCAGTTACTGGAGGAAAAGACTGAGAAGCCATGAGAGGAGCTGAAAGTCTCCACCATTGTGGAACTATTATTGGGTAGGAAAGGGATCAAGCTCTGGATATAGAATTTGGGATTCCCCAATCCTCTCCAAAATGATAAGTGACCAGAAGAGAGCTCTAACCTGATCATATCCTTTAGACTAATAATTAAAAATAAAACCCTTATCTTCCATCTTGGAATCAATACTGTGTATCAGTTCCAAGGCAGAAGAGTGGTAAGGGCTAGGCAATGGGGGTTAAGTGACTTGCCCAGGGTCACACAGCTAGGAAGTATCTAAGATCAGATTTGAACCCAGGACATCCTGTCTCTAGACCTGACTCTCAATCCACTGAACCACCCAGCTGCCCCCTAGACTAATAATACTTAACCAAGAAGACAGGTATAAATGTAGTCCATACCCCATCTCTCTAAGGACAACAGTGTGTCTTTAGCCCTAACTTTCTGTTTCTCCTCCTGGCAGGAATGAAAGCCTCTCTTGGAGAAGGCTGGTGGGAGAAGAGGCATGAGATTCTATTCTGCTTTCATTTGAGTCATATGCAGTGATAAGTCTTGCCACTGGTAAGCCTAACTAGATATAGAGGGTCTTCTCTCTTTCTCTACACTAAGATTTATGCACCTATGTGACGAATCAAGAGGAGCCCAGCTCTCTTGATAGAGTAAGAAACTAAGGTGTTTTTTTCCCCTTCATCCCTTGTGCCCTTCATCTCAATCAAAATTTTTTAGAGAAACAAAAAATTCAAAATTTATTGGGAGAGTGGTCTTACAGAAAACCCCTGAAACTCTACTTTGTAAATAACTTTTATGGAAGTAGAGTGGTTCATTGTTATGGGATGGAGTGGGGAAGTAGGGCATCCCAAACTCCAAAGTCAGGCCATGTGTTTAAATACTGCTTTTGACCCTTATTAGCTTTGTAAACTTGGACAATCAGTTGCCCAATTTAAAACATTAGGCAAGTCAAGCTCTCAGGGGCTTAATTTCCTCATCTCTAAAAGGATGCAGCAGAATCCAAAGATTTTTCAGATTTAAATTTATGATCCTTTAAGATATACTGAGAATTCTAGAAGGCAGTTCAAGTACCACTTCTGATAGAAGGCGATAGTGACAGGATTCAGAAAAATCCAAATCCCACATTTGGTGGTAATGATGTGATGATATGCAAGTTAGGCAAGCTCTGAGTTTCAGTCTCAAGGATAGATGTAGATAAATATAGGAGAAAATATAGATAATGACTATTGAAAGATCTCTCTATAAAATTATAGGTTGCTTGTGATGTGTCACTGTGAGTATTAGCAAAAAATTCTGAGAACTCCTTCATCTTTTAACATTAAAATTGGCCTTAGTCCACATATAGTAGGGCTAACATTGCCCATTTTCTATTGGCCAATTTCTACATGACCAGGCCAGAGAACATATATGTTTCACCTAACCAAGTAATTCAAGAGCTTATTCACTGGCTCTAAGGAAAACCTAAAGATAAAAAAAAAATTAATGCTAAGCACATTGCATTTATTTTAGTCCTAATTCTTTTATTGCTGTTATCATGCCATGATTGCTTTCTGATCCAAAGCAAAGGAATCTGAAAGAGGTTTTCACAGTTGCCATAAACTTTCGTAGTTAAACTTCCAGATAAAGTAATATTATTTAAGCATCCTTGGTCCAGAGTGATCTCTAGAGTCTAGCAATCTGTCCATCTCCTGTTTTCTGTGAGCTGTAAACAAGAGCTACCTCTCTCATTCAGTGCTACACATCTCCTAGAGCACAAGATCTGCAGTCAGGAAGACTCATTTAAATCTAGCCTCAGACACATATTAGCTATGTGACCCTGGACAAGCCACATAACTTCTATTTGCCTCAGTTTCTTTGTCCGTAAAATGAGAATAATAATAGTACCTTCTACCCAAAATTAGGAGGATCAAATGGGATAACAATTGTAGCATGCTTAGAACAGTGCTTGCTACATAGAAAGCATTATATAAAGGTTATTATTATTATTATTATTATTATCATCCTGAATTGCATCCTCCTGGGTCTTCTCTAGCACAAGACTATTCTTAGAAATGCTGCTCTCTCTCTTTTGCAAGTCCTTCTCTTACACAGGCAAATTGTCACTTCCTTGACTCCTATACTTCCTCCTGATCCTGCCTGCTGTGAAGTGAGACTCACAGTACATATTATTAGTACTTGTCATGAGATTGGATCTTGAACGGATGCCTTCTCCAACTGAACCTCTCTCCAACCACTGGACTTACTCCTAAACAGCTAACTTGTTCCCATCCCCTTATATTGTATATGTCCTAAGTTTCTGAATCCTCAGCAGCTAAGATACAAATCTGGTTTCCATCTTCAACTTCCTGAGCCCTTTCTCCCATCTACCTCAACTCTGTCTCGTCCTTTCAATTTTCCTCCCTTTATTTGCCTGTTATTTGGTAATGTGAAACATATTTGCTCCATATATTCCCCTGGAATGCCTATTCTATTAAAAAAACCTGGCAAATTCTTTTTGTCTTAATTTTTTTCCTTTCTTATTCATTCCAAATTTCAGAAGGAATTCATTGAAGCCTGAAGACTCTTTGTGAAACTGCTTCCTTCATAATCCTTTACAATACTATTGGCAACACTTTCTCTCAAACACCCTGGTTCACTGGTCTCAATGTGGAAAGTGAAATACTCTTTGCTGATTATTGGCTCTTCCAGATTTTTTCTCTACTAAGATCACTTTAAAATCTCTCTCTTTGAAGTCCATATTATCCAAACTGATCACCCATTTCAAATTCTGGTAATTATCAAGTGATTGCCAGGAAATTCATTCTCTTTTCTTTCCTAATAAGTACAATGTTTTACTATGATCTTTCTATTCTCCCCATGCCCTATGCTTACAGTAGACAATTCTGACATATTTGTGCTCCCTCAAATACAATAACTTTAGTTCCTCAGTTCTTATTAACTATTCCTTCAATCCACCCAGATGCACACAAAGATGGTTATTCATTTAATCTTTACATGACCCATAAGTGTTACATTTCCATTTTTAAGAACTCTATAATCCTTTCATCTTTTTCTAAACAATTTATCATCTCCTCTTCTCAATCCAGCCATCTTCCAAACTTCCCTTATTCCTATCAAAGGCACCACCATGCTCCCAAATTCCCACTCTCATTCATTATATACATCCCAAATGTAGCCAAATCCAGTCATCTCTAAATCTGCAGCATCTTTTGGATATTTATCTCCAATCACATAACTATAAGCCTCAGGCACTTACTAATTCTCTCCCAGACTATAGCAATAGCCTTTCAATTAAGCATCCTGTCTTGTTTCCCATCATTATATAACTCACTCCTCCAATGAGCTTCCAAAGGAATTTTCTTAAAGTATAGATTTGACCATATCAACTGGATCCCCAAGTCAAACATGAACTAACTACATTCTAATGACTTTCTATTACACCTAGAATCCCCCTTTAGAATGTGAGATTCTTGACTCTGAGAACAGTTTCCCCATCTTTTTTAGGATACCTCAATGCTTAGCACAATGCCTGGTACATTATAACTACTTAGAAAATATTGTCCTTCATTCATCCCTTAACTCATTCAGCAAATATTTGTTAAATATTTTCTATATGCAAAGTGCTTTTTGCTAGGCACTAGGGTAAATACAGTGTTTAGATAATACATGATGTAATGGAGAGATGGATAGATTAAAAGTTCATTTATTAGATTCTTACACAAGATTGCCTCTTAAGGAGCTCCTGTTTTAACGGGGAAAACACATACAGGAGGTTTTAGTTGCAACTTTAGAGTTGTGTCAAAGTAGATGATTGTGTATTTTATAGGAAGCACAATGGATAGACCTCTTGGTTCAGAATTAGGAAATACTGAGTTTAAATCTAACCTCAGACAACTACTAACTATATGACCTTGGACAAGTCACTGAAATCTGCCTCAATTTACATAAAATGGGAGTGATAATAGCACCTATTATCTAGGGTTGTTGTGAAAATCAAAGTGCTACTAGTATTTTTGAGGATCCGAGGAGATAATATTTTTAAAGTGCCTAACAACAATGCCTGGCACATAGTAGATGTTATATAAATGTTAGTTATAGTGATAATGATAATGGCATCATTTTCACTGGTCAAATTATACATTCATGATGTTAAATCATTTAACAGTACTTTGGACTGTGGTGTAGAGAATTTTCTTTTTCAGGTCTTTAGGAAGTATGGCTCCTTGAGGACATGTGGGCTGCATTATCTTCATAGTGCATTGCCAAGTAGTATCTCCAGAAAGGCTGCTTCCCTTTGCAATGATTGGTAGGCTTGGAATAAAAGTGATCTGAGAGGGGTGGGCATTGCTATTATTAGGGACTCTAAGATTCTGGTTCTGGGTTATCAGCACCAAAGTCAATAATGGAGGTGATGACTATCATGGCAGGGTTTGACCTACCTAGAAAAATGCTCCCTCCCATTTCTCTCTCAAAATGCCCATATGCAGCTAGACTGGCTTGTCTGCCTTGTCAGTGGCAAGTAGCTGAGAGATAGTGCTGGTGGTTGCAGAGAAAAAAGCAGTTTGATCACAAAACTAGATCCATCACAGAAAGTTCTGCTGAACTTATCCTTGAGATCTGAAGGAACTGGAGGGAACAACTTGTCCTATTTTATGGAAAACAGGATTCCATATGCTGAATTATGGCTGTGGAGCCAGGATGGAAGCAGAACTGGTTTTCTGAGGAATACTACTCTTCTTGGGGTTTGTGAGCTACTGGCCCGTTGGGGTTACTTAGTCTTTGTTGCTTCTGGTGGTGGCAGTTTTACTGGATTCTTCCTCTATAAGGGTTGCCCACCTCTATGCTTCCTGTCCTGAGAGAGTTTACAGTTCAGGATGAAGATAAGCATTTTTTGAGATAAATAAAATATATAATATTACATGTTTAGTCCATTAATAATGTCTATAAAAACTCAAATTTATATAGCATACAAAGTTTTACAAAGTATTTTCTTCACAACCATACTCCAAGGTAGTGAGCATAAATCTTAATATCCCCATTTTAAAAATGAGAAATCTAAGGACACGAGAGGTTAAATAACTTCCTCATGACTATGGTCTACTGCTAAGTATGTAAGGCAAGATTTGAAGTAAGATCTTCTAAATTCAGGTCCTAGGTTGTAGGATTCTTTGAAATGAGTTTTAGAAAAATTATTAGGATTTTAACAGGGAAGGAGAGACAGGAAGAGTATGCTATGACTCAACATAGTCCTGGAATTGGAAGGACACCTAGCATAATCTAGGCAAAGAGACTTCTCTTGGAGTATAGATTGCACTGGAGATGGGAGTGGGGAATAATATAAAACCACTGCAAAGGTCTGTTGGCACCTGACTAGAGAGGTTCTTGGATGCCTGGCCCTCCTAAAATTTAAAAGAGAGTCACTGACGATTTCTGAGTAGAGGAATGAGGTAATATGACTAGATTATCATTTACCAGGACTAGGAAAAAAGCAGTTTGATCACAAAACTAGATCTATCACA